>NC_137634.1:11460896-11596270 GCF_963383615.2 Lipophrys pholis
GTTAATACTTTTAGTCATGTAGGACTTTTCATAAACAACGTATTTTATGAGAAGTGACACAAGAAGGTTCCTCTTAAGTAATTTGCATCTTTATCCACCTTCATCATCACCATCAGGGAGAACAACTTCCGCAAACAAACAAACAAACAAAAACTCTCTTTATAGCTCCTTCACTGCCTCCCTCCATCCCTCCTCCTATCTGCTAAATGGAAACAGGATACAATTAACCGACAGTGAGAGAAAAGGTGTGGCTGTCAGATAAAAGGCAGCGAGGGAAGGAGGGAGGAAGATGGACGGTGGACAAAATGGAGCTGCGAGCTGCGAGTTGGTGATTGTTTTTTTGAAGACGCTGCGACAGAAGGCCCCATGGGGAAATCTCCCCACAGTCGATCTGAGACTCTCTGCTTTCTGCTCACGGACATTATCTGTATGTGATCCTGCCAGTTTGTGGCTCCAGTTTGCATGTATGCGGAGTGGAGCTCACGGAGAAAGGAACACGCACTCGTTCACTCACTGGCATAAGGCGAGTTGGCTGCAGAGCCGTTGAGGAAGGTGGGCGAGCCTCCCAGGTTGGTCATGCCGGTGTTGTTGGTGTAGCCGTTCATGGTGCTGGTGACTGAGGAGTAACTGGTCTGCTGAGGCGTGGTGCTGGGCACGTAACCGTGAGGGGACACGCTACTGCTGCTGCGCACGAAGCCTGCAGGAAGATGAGGAGGAGGAGGAGGAGGAGGAGGAAGGAGGGGAGAGGACAGGCGATCAAGGCAATGCTAACGCAGATCATTCATAATTTCGTCATGATGGCAAGATTGGTACTCAAACAAAGCAATTCCTAAAAATGATTCAATGCAAGAAATCAGTGATAAGAAATAAGAAAATCACAGACAGGTGTCCAGCAGATAGATATTTAAGTTGACTCTCATTAAAAATCAACAAGTTACAAACTTCTTTGCTGCCATCTTCTTTGCACAGAATGTGACTTTTATATCTCTTTATACTCAGATAATAAACTTTCCAGCCACTTTATTAGGGACACTTACACACTATAACCTTTGTGAGACTTGCTTCCACGTCAAACGTTGTGCTCCAGATGACGTTTGAAAGACACTAGACAAAAGACAATGTGGCAGTCTTACCTTGGTTGGCTTGTGAGGGTTCAGAAACGTTGACTGACAGCTGCCCGGTGAAGGAGTTGACTCCCATCATGCCGCTGTGGGTCGAGCCAGAGAGCTGGCCGTGTCCCCGAGGAACGCTGTAGAGAGCCTCCGCAATGTCCGCCGCACGTTTCAGGATGATCTCCTGCGGGAAGAGGATGATACTTCATGTTAAAGACGACAGCAGAAGTGGTTGCTTCTACGCAGTTTTAACTCTTCCCATGTGGGTGCGTACCTGATTGTTATGAGGTAAACCGTAGAGGGCTTCTACTAAGTCGGCTGCTCTCTTCAAAATAACTTCCTGTAAAATAAACACAGCGAAGTTGAATCCCTTTGTCTTGATGAGACATATTAAATGCTGGTTTCTCGCTTCCTTTTTTTAGTTTGAGGCAAAAGATCTCTGAGAATGCATTTACATGAAGTTAGATCACATTTAACAGAACATGAAAGCATTTGGAAAAAAAAAAGCCACATAGAAAAAAACATTTAAAAATCATGTACGGTCCCTTTCTTCTCCTCAAAGGCTCGTCCTCTACAAACCATCATCTTAACAGCCACTTCAGCATCTATTCGCAATAAACAAATTGCTCCTGCCTCCTTTTAAAGACAGATTATCTGCTGTCAAGTCAAGTGCTTTTATGTGTCTTAATGATGTCTTCAAATGACAGCAGGTATTTCAGTTTTAAGGAGACATGGACAGACATACTGTATAGTATATTAGGCCACAACAATGTTTCCATCCTCAGTTGCTTGGGCCTCAATGGGTTAGCGGCTTCAGGCAGCTGGTTATATCATTATGACTAATGTGTGTATGTGTAAGCATCCCTCACTTAAGTCTAATAGAGTTCTGTAAACTTCCTATCACTTACATTTTGTGCACCTGAACCTGTGCTTTTTTTTTTTTTTTTTTTTTTTACTTTTGCAAGGAAACAACATCCTTTTCAGTATTTGTGAATATGAGCAAATGTCCAAACTCAGGAGGAAATAAATGGATCCAGCCCTCATTTTTATTCACCTTTTGCTCTTATGACGGAAAATGTGACCATACACTCTCTGTTTCCTCTTCTGCTTGTCTTTCCTATTTTCACCTCCTTCTCCTCCACTCTCTTCATTTCATTTTGCCTCTGCAGCAGGGACTGTCATTCCGATCTTCCCCACCCACTAAGCCCTCTAAAATGCTCCTCTCCTCAACCCTTTCATTGTTTCTCCTTTTCTTCCTCACCCGCCCACCCTCTCAGTTTCTCCCCTCTTCCTCTCGGCGCCCACCCCGGGGTCTAAGGTGTCTTGTTTAACAGTTAATGTGTTGTCGTTTCCACAGCGTGAGGCTGCCCGGCGACAGACAGAAAATTACTCTGTGCTTCACAGTATTAACTTGCGCTGTGTGACACGCTCACACACATACAAATGGTTGGCTGCCTGTGTGCTCTCCTGTGAGTCTGTGCCTGATGGAACATATTGCCTCTTCATCAGTGTGTGTGTGTGTGTGTGTGTGTGTGTGTGTGTGTGTGTGTGTGTGTGTGTGTGTGTGTGTGTGGGTGTGTGTGTGTGTGTGTGTGTGTGTGTGTGTGTGTGTGTGTGTGTGTGTGTGTGTGTGTGTGTGAGAGAGAGAGGGAGAGAGAGAGAGAGAGAGAGAGCGAGAGAGAGAGAGAGAGAGAGAGAGAGAGAATATGAGAGGTCACAGAGCCAGTCAGCAGTTTAAGTGTGTCTGTCCATGGTGCTAAATTCAATCTTTTACACATTATTATGGTCAGGCTGGCTCTCCGTTAACCTCTCAATATTAGACTGGTGAGCTGGCCCACGCACACACGCATGCATGCACACACACACACACACACACACACACACACACACACACACACACACACACACACACACACACACACACACACACACACACACACACACACACACACACACACACACACACACACACACACACACACACAGAAATCTGATCTGAGATATTCGAGTGGTTCCAGTAAGGCCAGTAGCAGATAAACGGGAAGGAAAGATGATCCTCTGGTAACATCGTCATTATCAGGTCTGCAGGCTTCTGCCGCTGCATCACTCAAAGCCTCCCTGACTGCTGCAATCAATGCACGTTGAATGCTTTGTTCTGGTTTCACTCTTTCATATTTAGACACTGATATCGCCTAATTAATCTCTTGCAGGGAGTTGCCTGTCTGTAAATAAGACAGCATTGTTTGTTAGATTACATCCTGCTAAATACAGATGAATAACTCCCAGCTGCATTGTGCTGTTATGAATGAGAGTGAAAGCAGTGCTGGCATCGTTAATGCCTCAGAACTGATTAAAAAGTCTAAACTAGTCCAGCTGTGATGCCCTGAAGGTCTCCATATGCATCAACAGTAGGGATGGAGCAGCCTGAAGGTGCATTGAATGAGGTGAGAATCAGTTATGCTGATAGAATCAAAACTTTCCTCAAGTTTACTTGTGAAATTGGAGACCAAATATGAGTAATATGCACAGTATTGAAGAACTTAAAGTTTTGTATTTCAGGTTATGATAAAACTGATAATAGATTTGTTTCACGTCATGTTTTACATACATTTAAATATATATTTGGAAATGTTATTCAACCCATGGAGCTGAATGTGATGTGATGAAGATCTGCGAAACCTAAAATGTGAAGTGAAATAAATCTGGAATAAACTGAAAGAATAAATACAGAACTGTTACTGAGGTCTCGATGGGTTAAACAACCGTCACGAGAAACCATTTGAGACTGAAAAGAGAAGCAGGTGAAATAATCTCAGCTCCTGACCTGATGACTTGTTTTGTTTTGGAGCGTTCAGTTGCACCTCAAGGGTCTTCGCTAAATAAAGTTTGTTCGGAAACTAACTTCAATTCATGATTTCTTGAGTGATTTGACTTTGAATTGGGATTATTTTGTCAGGTGGAGATGTCCCAATGTTTTTGACATGCAAATCACCATATCAGTGCCGACTGGGGTGTGCTGGGATCAACTCTCCCTTTCCTGTTTCTGTCCATCAACTGCTGTCTGAGTTTGCTCTCGATACGGACAAATGATGACAGAAGTGACAAAAAAATAACAACAACTTGGCATGTTTTTCCTTTTCATTTTGCTTGTTCACTGTAATTGCGGCAATAAATCTTGATTTTAGTGCTTTAATCTCTCCTTGATCCAATGCGATTGTCCTACATTTCATCTGTTGTCAAGTATTTATGGAATATATACCTGACACATAGTCATCTGTCATTTCATTTTTCTATCTTGTCAGTCATGCAAAAGGTTTTTTTTTTCAAGAAGGACAGCTGATTGGATGAAAGATTAAATTCCTCATTTGAGTTTATACGACATGTTTTCAACCTTGTAGCATCTATTCTTGTCCGATAGACAGAGAGAGAGAGAGAGAGAGAGAGAGAGAGAGAGAGAGAGAGAGATAGACAGGAGGTGAGTGAGTGAAAGAAAAGACAGATCTGCTGGCAGAGAGAAAGAATAACAGGAGGTGTCTAGGAGCTTTTACTGTCTGAGTTATGACCAGCACTAATGTGATAACCATACATTATACACACACAGACACACACACACATGTTGTATGCATTAGGACCAGGAAATGCTGAGCCCAGAGTCTGTGGGGTCAGATGTGTGTGTAACGTGCGTGTGCCAGGCCAGCACAGACACGACACACACATGACTTATTCCTCCCTAATGCTGGCACATTAGCCGCTTGATCCGCTTCTAATGTGCCATTAGGGATGCCGTACATGCAGGGTCACACCTCGCACAGAAATGATGTCATACTTTACATGTGGGCTCACAGGAATATCACACAATTGCACACATACGCCAGTATTGACATGTGTGTCCGCACACATCCTTGGGGGACCATCTTTTCTGACTAATACATTGTGAGATAGTGTCAGGACGTGTAGTTTCAGATTCCATCTCTTCTCACTGGTGGTGAAGTGATGTCAACGTCGATATGTGAATTTAAGTGCATGACACACACACACACACACACACACACACACACACACACACACACACACACACACACACACACACACACACACACACACACACACACACACACACTGAACATGTGTTCATTAACCACCAGGATTACTCATATTGGAGTTGCCGATGACATGACCTCAGTAACACATGAAATCATCAAATGAGCAGCATAGCGATGTCAGCTGAGTGAGTCATTAGAGAAAGTCACCGGTCTTACGAGGGTGATACAGACTGATTGAACTGAACACCGGAGTCCCCAAAAGCCCACGAGGTCAAGTTGAACATATCAGTCTTTGTCCATCTACCCTTCTTTTTCAGAGTCAGATTAACGTGCGCGATGAGCCAGACCATGGAGAGGTCACCTGTCTATCACCTATCAAGCACTAAAAACTACTCGCACCCGATACTCGCACAAGTAGTAAAAGGAAATTCAATTGTGAAACAATACAAGGAGACTGGTGACACAAAAAAAGCAAGTTGAGCTTCATGTGTAATTCATTATTTTTCATCTTTAAATCGAAGCTCCAACATTAGGAATATGTAAGGACAAGTGAATATGCATCCACCGTATGCCCAAACACTGTCATATTCTGAGCTCAGTAAGTGCAGATACAATAACACAATCTGTGCATGGATCCAACCTCTTTCAGACAACGTTTTCAAGAGCCAAAGACCACCTACATCTTCAATTGCAAATGCTTTCCTCCCAACAATTGTCTTCAGCAGCGAGAAGGGTACGACAGGGCAAAGAGGGGTGACTGACTTCTCTGTGTAACCGACAGGCATTGAAGCTTCTCTCTCCCTAAGCTGCTGGCCTATCGCCCACACAGATGATCAGCAACAGATCAGTGCAGCAACACTTTCCCAGCCAAATTGGATTCTTGATTATTAAACATTGTGGTTTATGAATATGCATTACAAAATCAAGAGCCAAGACTTTCAGAATGTGCGCGAATGTTTAGCATAGAAAAATGTTTTTTTGATGCAACACGTTCAAGATCTTTATACAGGTTTAAACCGTTTAACCAGGCCATTATTACTGAAGACAAAGCTGCGGGAATACTGCGACTAAAGCACAAAAAAATCTCCAAACTGTTTATTGCAAGTTTTTTTTTGCAGTTTTGTAGAAATAAAATACAATGCTTCTTTCTTCTGTGTACAGTAACTACAGTAACTATATGTGCACATATGGGTGCTGAGGGACTCAAAGTGACACAAACTGGCAGCTGAATACTGTGTGTGTGTGTGTGTGTGTGTGTGTGTGTGTGTGTGTGTGTGTGTGTGTGTGTGTGTGTGTGTGTGTGTGTGTGTGTGTGTGTGTGTGTGTGTGTGTGTGTGTGTGTGTGTGTGTGCAGCCAGCAAAATCCCCCAAATGTTCACTGAACAATTATAGAATCGGCTGTCCACTGGTAATCCTCTCATACACTCCACTGCTCCGTCTGTCTGTCTTCTCTATAGTCCTGGCAACAAACTCCTATAACTTCAATAAATGGGTGGATCAATACTCGAGACAACTAGCCAAGTGTCTGTGTGTGTGTGTGTGTCTGTGTGTGTGTGTGCATGAGCCTATTTGGCGCCAACCAATACACGCCGGTATATTCTTGATCTATATCGCCTACTTGAATCAATGCACATGCACAGGCAGTGTAATACTTATAATCGAAATAATCTAAAGCAAGACAATATTTCACATTGCTCCGACATACATTCAGCATCCAGATAAGACAAATACATGAGCTCTGTCTCTGTCTCAGACGCATACACACACATAGTGACTACTGGTGGGCAGCAGTAATAAAGTCTCAGGGTTCGATCGACGAGGCTACATGATGATGAATCACCCAGCAATGCACACACAGTACATGGACGCACAGTCACACACAAAGAAAGAAGCATGTAAGAAGAAGCTTGTTCTGAACTGAGCTCCTCAATAAAAGCAAAGAAGTCACTTATTCATCTCAGGGTCATGTGATTAGAGCAAGTCTTTGTGTAAAAGCTTTCTGTCACTGAAATGACGGAGAGCTTTTTTGTAAATTAGGAGCATGGTGCTCTTAAGCTCAGAGAAGCACTAGTCAGGCTTGAGACGCGAGGAGCATCACGAGACAGGAGGTGAGAATGAGATATATGAGTTAAGATGAATTACAGTGATAAAGTGGGATTAAAGGCTTGTTTTCCTGGGTTGTCTTTCATTCACAAGTTCCACCAGTGATCTAAACTGTGTTCAATGTGTTTCATCTTGTACTATGACGGCACAATACAGTGGCGGCTTGCTTTGTGAGCAGTGACTCTAATCTTTTTTTATTGGAGTTCGTGTGCTCTTGTTACTATGTAGGAAAAGATCTGGAAGTTAGTCCATGCCCCTAATGAAGGTCTGTATCATATATCACTTAAATGTGATATCTGATCAATCCATTGAGCCACTCTAGTTACAGTTACAGCTGCACGACTGTCGTCATTATAGCTTTTCCTGGAAATATCTTGTGTGACATCATAAGCTTGACTGGTCCAAATTAAAAACAAAAATAAATGGCCTGGGTTGTTTTTGAAAGATGAGGGTGGTATGTGGTGAATCAGAGTCCAACGTAAGATCATTTCTGGGTTCTTTGCAAGAATTCAGACAAGTAATTATCATTCATCTTCCTTTTTACAATGTGCCACAGGATATTTTGGCATTATTAATATGTACTATATCAATACAACACTTGCAAATATGCATTAAAATGAATGACTGCCTGCATGTTTTTTCAGAAACTGAGCTCAGTCAGATATGAACAATTCGATTGCTCGGATTAAATGACTTTATAAGAAGTGTGGAGATAATGGAGAAGGTAACGTATTTCCCCTTTACATTGATCTGAAATTGAAAAAGAAGGAAAGCATTATGTATTCACCACTAACAAGGTGTGCATCGCACATGCAGAGTGTATGTTAATGTATAAAAAATTGAGTTCTCTGCCGTTTACCAGAAGGTGCAACGAACAACACTTATGGCATCTCACACTATAGGCTGCACTCATTTCCTGGCCATCGCACAACAAATGTAATAAGTGCATTTATTGTAAGTTGAAACATAACAAGCCTGCTTACAGAGAAATGCTTTTAAAGCACCGAATCTTCTCTGATGTGTGGACCTAATTCCACCACTCAATCCCTGACTGCAACAGCATTTGCACAATTTATGCTACATTTGCGTCTGAAAAACACACAAAACATTACTCCAATCCGTCCGCCGCCCATGAACAATACATTTTAATTATAAGTGAAATCTTGCCGAGTTATCGTACTCTTTCCATCTTTTGTACAACTTTATCCAACTAGTGGGCCGACTATGGGCAAAATAGGGTACTTCCAGGGCAGTCACACACGTTCACAAATACATACACGAAGAGAAAATGCATACACAAAGGGGAAACATGCAAACTCAACACAGAAAAGCAGCCTGGCCCAACCTGGACTCAAACTGGGTTTTACAAACCCATTCATTCTTTTTCTCTCTGTAGAAAGAAATGGTGCAGTTTAATATGTGTGTGTTAGACCTACACCACAGGAAAGCCATGGACAGGGCATCGCTATGGTTTAAAGTATGGTTTATAATATCAGTAAACATTCTGACCACCACACTTCTGCCATTCACTCTTGTTCATTGAAACTAAATTCTACAAGTAGTAAAGAAATGAATAGTTTAATAGCTAATCTATCAACATTTTCATTCCTAATTTTATATCTGGTTGAAGCAGATAAAGCCCTGTGACCTGTGTATGTTTATCAGTGAATTTGTTCAGAAAAAGTTTGCATTGTTTTCCCGTGGATACATGGGTTTTCTCCATCAGTCAAAAAACATACCTTGAGGGAGCATTCCACATATCTTATAACCCTAAATTGGTTGAGGCAGTGTAGAAGATGGATAGGTTTCATATCCACTTTTAGATTGGAAGGTCATTGCTGTAATTTAGAGTATAAGCCACACATATAACAATGAACAAGTGAACACGGTGCATCACCAGATATCAAACAGATTTTAGATGTAAAGTTTTGTGTTAGTGTTGAACATTCTCCCACACTGAAAATGTACATTACATGCAATTGCTAACAGATGCGCAGAAACGACGGCGTTGGCACGACTGTGATGACATCTCAGCATCATCGCATAATAACCAACGCTCGATCTTCGACGATCCTGGAGCGGCTTCAGATAGGAACCCGGAGACAATTAACAACATCTGTTTACAAGGTCTCGACTGCGCTCACCCTGAGGTATGAAATCAAATCCGAACCAGGTCAAGTCAGTGAGGTCACACACAAAAATCTCACAAGCAATCACAAGCATTCTAGGGAAATTCACCCTGCATGAAGAAGATGACGGGCTCTGGTATCAAAGCAGAGCTCATCGTTTGGTGCGAATTGTTTACATCTGCTGATCCTTTAAACACTCTGATTCGTCTGTGGCTGATAAACAAATAATCAGATGTGACTCTGTGATCTGGAGAAGATTCAAACACTCACCCTGGAAACGAGGGTTAAGCAGTTCACGCACGTAGTTTATGAGGAGGTGAAAACACAACCCACAAGAGATTTGAAAACACTTATTCTGCTTAGAAATTAAAAAAAATAAAAGACATGCAAAACAACAGTGAAACATAAACACTAAGTTAATTTTGTTCTTTTTCATCTGACTTTTCTGTGAATCTCTGCTCGCTCTTTGATGGCAGAGCAGCTCAGAGTAACTAATATTGTTGAGCTCCAGTATTTATTGTTTTGAAGTCTTTCAAAGCAGGCCCTGAGCCTTAATCACACTGGGTTTGCTGTCTAATGAAGGCACTGAGTGGAGTAGTAAAGGTTGACTGTTTCGTACCTTTGGAAGCCTCTCGGGATCACCCGGGTGTCGTGGGATGACTTTCTGAAGCCTCTGGAAGCCATAGTCGATGGTCGGTTCATTCAGTGCTGCAGGAGACAGAATCAGACAGAGGAATGAATTAGATTAAACTGCAACGAAAAAAAAATAAAATAAAAAATTGCAGCTAGAAAAAAAATCTACTATATTTCCCAGCATTTGCCCATATGATGCCTGCAAGTAGTTTTGATCTATTCTGACACTCACATGCTATCACTTTCTCCAAAAGACTTGTTAGAGAGCCGCATGAATCTAACTCTCTGTGGTGCTCTGTCTCCGTCCAACAGAAATATTACAGATTCATTTTTGACTCTCAAGGGTTTTGGGACACCTGACTTCACCTGCCGTGTGGAGCTGAGCAGGCAGATTCAGTTGTTTGACTGAAAACAGCCACATGTTGCATCTCTAAACAATGCAGATAAGAGCAGAGCTGCTGAGCTCAACAGAGGATGATGACATGAATATTTACAAAAAAACTGATGATAGGCATTCAAGGGCATTCCATATAATCAAAGTCGAGTCCTGTCTGAAAATTGATGGGGCGGTTTTTCGTCCACTTCTTCAGCCTGCAAATGATCATTACTGCTTCTTAATATGCCAATAATCCTTCATGTGACTGCCTGAAAGCCATACAGATTACACTGTCTTGTCTCAAACCAAATTAATGTTCAAGTTTCACATGTTGCATCTTTCATGCTGTTGTAACTGGTGTTCATCCTCGGTGTGCACACATGATGAATAGATACAGAATCACAACATCTGTGGTAGTCTGCAGGGGGGGATCCAACTGGTGAGCAGAGAGGATGACATCCCATTTTGTGACATTTTGTTCCGAAGCACCACGCTGGTATCAAGTACAGGTTTTTCTTTTTTCGGTTTTTTTTTTTATTTAACTGAGTTGGAAAATAATGAACCTGCTCAGCAGGATCTCTACAAGCTGACAGAAGCCTGGAGGTTATAGAGGCAGGCTTGTAACTGAAAGGTCGGCAGTTCAAAATCTGGCTGGGAAACTGTAACTGAAGAAACTACATCTCTTAACAGCTACTGCAGAGATTTTCTTAAAGTGGAGCACCGAGAATGATCCTGTATGGGTTTAACAAGCCAGGGTGTAGCTTCAAACGGGAAATATGCTACTGCAGACGGCAAGCAACATAAAAACAAAGGTGTACTTTAAACACATTTGTCCATTAATCACATATTCCCAATGTAAAAATTGTGAAATCTATTCTATATCTGTGTGACTGCGCAAGATACTAACAATATTTATGAGGATTTTGTGCATGGCTTGAACTGCTTGTTGAAACAGAATATGTCTAAATGGACAGATCATAATGTGTCATTGTGCATTGAGTTCAGCCACCATAGCATCCTGTTGCAGTGTCCATTTTATTTAATTTTGGGGTCTAATGCTATGAATATCACCGTAATTCCAATGCAAATGTGACTTGAGTCAAAGGTTTGCCTGCTTTTTTTCCACCAACATTCAGATCTGAGAAACACACAAAAACCGTGAACACTCCTGTCTTTTCCATCATTTGGCAGATGATGGAGGGCCGGCGTGTTGAACATGAGGCCCGTGGAACAAAACTGGTCTGCACTTCAGCCAGATAGTTGACCTTGAAAATTGCAAAATTAACAAAATTGACATTAGCTGCTCTCCCTAATTTGTTGAACTGTTTCATTGTGATTAGAGGAGATAATGCGATACTGAGATCTCAGATCTCAACAGCAGCAATGATTGAAGCAAAAGATAACGTAACAGCGGAGGAAGTTATAGCTACATTAATGCTAGTTTAATAGTTTCGACACCATACTGTGATGCTTAGTTTGTTGAAAGATGTATGCTGATGGCTACAGGAGTAATCACTTTGCTGGTGCAACATTGTTGAGATCAGAATTGACTACAACATTTAACAATGGAGGCACTTTTCAAGCTTTTGAAAACACAAGAAATGTTATAAATAAGTTCAGAGTTTGTTATGAACAGGAATGAATTTACATGACTACCTGGAAAACCTTACGTTTGCAGGTACAACGATTTTGCTGCCCTCGGGCTACCAGAGTAGAGACGTAAGTATCAGCCGACATAAATAAAATAACTATCCAGTAAGAGTTTACATTAGTGTATATGGCGCGGAATAAATGAGGAAATTATTTAGTGGCTTCCCTCCCAACAACATCAAATTCCTCCTCTGATGGCATCCTGTCAGTATTAGTAGGAGCAGCTCAGTGATGCAGTGCCGACAGTTAAATGCTACATGTAAATGTGCAAAGATGGATAGACCTGGTGGAGTACCTAATGGTGTCAAAAGCATTTGTATGATAATAACAGTGCAGGTATAATCTAAAGGGTTTTAAAGGACGCTTAGCGTTCACTTTAATGTTGCAATTACGTTCCTACACAGTCTTTATCCAATCAATATGTCAATCAAGTCGAACTCTGAAACCTCCGTCAGTAAAAAGGACGACTTAAAGGATATTGTGCGTGTATCTGCATGTGTGTTTCCATGTTTATTTTTATGTGTGGAACATGTGTCTTCAGCCCACTGTTGAACCCTGTGTGCTTAAGTTACTGCGTATGTATATGTGTGTGTGTGTGTGTGTGTGTGTGTGTGTGTGTGTGTGGGTGTGTGTGTGTGTGTGTGTGTGTGTGTGTGTGTGTGTGTGTGTGTGTGTGTGTGTGTGTGTGTGTGTGTGTGTGTGTGTGTACGTCTGCAGCTGCGGTGATATCTGGTACTTTCCAAGTCCAGCACTGATAAATGACAGCTGAATGTTTTGTGTTGTTTTACGTTTTCTTTGAGCGTGTGTGTGTGTGTGTGTGTGTGTGTGTGTGTGTGTGTGTGTGTGTGTGTGTGTGTGTGTGTGTGTGTGTGTGTGTGTGTGTGTGTGTGTGTGTGTGTGTGTGTGTGTGTGTTTTAGATATGTCTGCTTTATTATCATATCACACCCAACTTTCTGGTTTCTATTATGTCCGAAACTATTCAATTTGTTAGCAGCACAGCCTCATAAATTGTGAGCTGTTAAAAGACCAGATGTTGAACCGTTATGGACAATGTCTCCCACTGCTCCCAGAAAAGCTTCAGGATGAATGATGATTATACATGACTTGTTTATGATAATTATATTAACATAATTCAGTGATTTGAAACGGTCAGGTGGAAAACAGAGGAAAAAGTTGAAGCATACAAAGAACAAAAGAAGAAAAAAACTGGGTTGACCACTGTGAATGAATTACAGTTTAATGCCTCATTAAACTTTACTTTAAAAATAACACAATAATTTTTTTGTGTTTTTTTTTTAAGTCGCTACAATTTAATCTGACATCAATCGAGTGGCCAATAAAAAGCTTCAGCAAGTCCGAAGAAATGGATTATTACATTATCAAACGGCGCTTCATCTAATACGGTAACATTACTGGCTTTCTAACAAAGATCACCGATCAGGTGGAGGGAAGGCCAATGCCTTATTAGGCTTTGCATTGCCTGAAAATAGACATAGCTTGTCAGATCAATCTGGTACTCGCTAGTGTTATTATAGTATTTGAGTACAGCATATTATAGTACAGGGACTTTCAAAGTGTGGGGGGGGATGGGCGAATAGTGATTTTTAATATTGGATTAACCTGAAAACTTACTGTTTTTCATATTATAAGTCAATATTGTAAATAGCTGTTGGGATCCACCGGCAATAAAACTGCTTATTTTGATATATATTGTTAGTCTTTATGTTCAGTCTGCAACTGCAGGAACTGTTTCTGCAATTTCAAATGGAGGGGAGCCGACAGGTGGGTTAAATCATCCTTAAACTGAGAGAAAGGAAAAGACAGTGAACTCAGTCATGGCTGAGAAAAACAAAAATTACAAAAACAGCTGCCTGGTAGTTGGTGTGGATATCAACTGTCAGAATTAACTGCCAGTGTCAGATCCATCCTCTGTGCATCCCTGGAGACGTTTAACTGATGCCAACGCTAATATAACACACGCATGCACAGATACACAACAGGATGACTTAGAGTGGTTTCACTGGCTCGGGCCTAAAGTATACGACTTTTTATTAATAGAACAATAGGTTTCCTATAAAGACAGAGAATGTGTGAATGTTTGTGTGTTCATGTAGCAGTGGATGTATGCATACACAGCTGAATGCAGTGTGTGTGTACTGGTGTGTGTAATGTTTTAAAACCCAAAGGTCAGGTTTCCCAAACGATTCCTTCAGCGGCTCCTTTCCACAACTGGAACAGAAATAGTCACGGTGCTGCAGCAGTGGTCCGATTGATTATACATCAGCTTTAAAAGGCATCGGTAATACCAGCTGAGGTGCAGTAACAGTAGCATCAGCGACACACACAAACACCAGCGGGGTCTTCAGTTTTCAGTTTGGAACGAAAGGGTTAGTTTTCTGAGCTGAAACTGAGCGAGCAACAACTACAAATACAACTGTATTAAAAAAAACAAAAAGACTGTAACTGGCTGTAGCTGAAGTATCAGAATTAATATGAACTTGTTTGTTTAACATGCTGTTGCATCTTTAAGTTCCCATTCCCTAATACATTTATATTTCCATCCAGAGCATAGAGCATCTTCCTCCAAATAGCTGATGTACTCTCTCTGTGGATTTTCAACATGGCCTGGTTTAGCAGGAAGTCCTTCAAAAGTCACCTCCAAAGTAACTGTTAGAGGATTTTCTCAACTGAAGACACACGTCCCAAATGTCCCAAAACATTTACAACACTTCAAAAGACTGACACCAAATCAATATTTACACTAATTCTGTTTCCCTCCCCCATCACACCCCTACCCTTTGTTGTTTCTGCTTCATTTCCACCTATAGCCATCTTATCCATCCATCCATCCATCCATCCATCCATCCATCCATCCATCCATCCATCCATCCATCCATCCATCCATCCATCCATCCTCCCTTCCTTCTCCTCTTTCCAGAGTCCAGGGCTGCCCATCAGATCAATACTCATAGAAGTTTCATGAGGACAGACCGTCCGCTCCTGTTTCACAATAAAATGTGAACAGGGGGAGACGGAAAGAAAAAGGAGGGGGAGGCAGCGAAGGCTGAGAAAGTAGACGAGCCCTACATCTCTAATATCTTCAATACACATTCAAGTGATACTTTTATAGTTACACATCCAAAAGAGCGCGGAGGGGGGGAAAACATCGGTTTTTAAAAACAGAGCGGGGGGAGAGAAAAGGGCAAAGTTGAGTGGGTGAAAGGTTGAAGAGGGTTGGTGTAAAAGGAGAAGAAGAAGAAGGAGCGGAGGAAAAGGAGAGGAGGTGTGGTGATATTGATTCTCTGGCCAGCCAGCAGTTCGATACCACTGAATTATTGCTTCATTCTTCCCCTTATGAGATGAGATCTCTTTCTCCCCAGCTCGTCTTCTCTCTGTGACTTTCTGCATTTCTGTATATGTGTGTATGTACACGCGTGTGTCTGCACGGGTGTATCTGGATATGTGTGATCCACTTATGGACAGGTCGATACTTTACAATCGGATTTTAAAAGTCCACTTTTTTCTTTCCATCTCTCTTCTATTTTTATGTCTCTCTTTCTTTTTTCTGTCTCCTTCTATATATATATTTCAATCTTTTATTCCTTCATTTGTTCCTCAACGTAAAAGTGGCTCAAAAATAGAATGGCATTTGTCTTGTTTTTCTGGCTAACACTAAAAGTTTCTGCTTCACAGCTGAGTTATGGATTTTCTTAAGCAGCTGTATGGATGATGAATCATTTCTGTGTTTCATCTGTGTGCGCGTGTGTGTTTGTGTGTGTGTGTGTGTGCGTATGTGTGTGTGTGCGCGCGCATGCATTTATTGATTGTCACTTTGTACCATTGTGTGTTTATAGAAGTGTGTGATGTCGAGAATGTTAATTTTTCCCATCAGGCAGATGAAGCAACCATACGGCCCGCGTGTGCGGGCAAGTGTGTGTGTGTGTGTGTGTGTGTGTGTTTGTGTGTGTGTACGTATGTGGTAGACCATCTGTTTACCAGACTACTCACCATCTTTCCCTCATATCACTCTGATTTACAATTACTTTCAACTCCTGCCCCTGTTTGAAAGTGTGTGTGGTAAGTTGTGTAAGACACGACCCCATGCAAGCGCGGCTTTGTGTGCGTTTACGTGTGCGTGTGTGTGTGTGTGTGTTTGTGCGGGTGCACCATCTCATGTGTGTGCTTATGAACATGGTTAATTGCTAGATCCTTACACCCAGAGGCAACCACAGCCAAAGCATTGAAAACCTGCAGCAGCCAATCAGCTTTCACCGTCATGACCTCTCTGCAGCGACTTCCAGAAAGAAGTCGACCTTGAGGCAGGGTCGAGCAACCGCAGTAACGGATCGCGTTTCCTGGGTCACATGTTGAAGCCATCAGCCAATCGTGAGGTCACAGGGGGTCACCGCCGCCCAATAGGAGGAGCGGTTAGATGCCAGACGGACCAATTACTGGCTGGCTCGCCTCGGGCTCGGACCAAAGATGTTTTGGCTGAAAAACATCGATGTAGACGCAAAAGCCCGAATAACTTTGTCTGTGCAAAGAAACTGTGGGGGGGGAAAAAACAACAACAACCTTTAACACAACTCGGACTTCTGAAGACACACTTCACAAAAGTCATTTGATCTCCCTGGAGTCTAAACCATGTGGCCATTGTTCAGCAGAAACAAAACTCTTTCCTCTGGTGAGCTTTACAATCATTTCTTTATACCAACAAACACTTGACACGCAACCAGTGCAGCGACTCCTTCTGATGTGGGGAGCTGGAGATGATTACAGCCGGCTATGGTGAAGGCAGAGTACATCTCGTACAAGTCGCTGTCCGTCACAGGACAGACAGAGAGACACACACTCACTCGCACCAACTGGCAATTCAGAGTAATAAGCCTCACATGGGTGTTTTTGTACTGCAGGGGAAAATTGGAGTACTCGAAGTGAACCCATGCACGCACAGACAGAACATACAAACTCCACACAGAAAGGGCCCCGAGCTCAACCTGAACTTGACTGTTGCTACGAGGCAAGTGTCCTAACCAGCTCACCTCTGAACAGCCTAAACTGAATTATATTGTATACATTATACATACTGAATGGCTGAATTATTATTATTATTATTTCTCGTGCTCTGCACATTTAAACACCACCAATACATGTCACTGACATTCTCTCTCTGTCCTGTAGTCTGTAGTCTGTTCTCTCTCTCTCTCTCTCTCTCTCTCTCTCTCTCTCTCTCTCTCTCTCTCTCTCACTCTCTCCGCTAACCCTAACCTAACAGCAGATAGCCACTACCTCTGCAAAAGACAAGTGAAATCTTAAAATGTTCAAACATTTAAATCTTAATTCCAGGTTTCATGCAACTAAATAAATGATTTCTATAATAAAATAAAATAGACAATAAAAATAATTCAATATAAACACAAGATCAAATTTAGGAACAAACTTACTTACATATTTAGTTAATTTAAATAGATGTTGCAGATGCGAATATGTATATAAAAAAAATGTATCTGATCTTTTAAGAATTCTAGTCCATAACAGTTTTATTATGTTATTATTAACTTTGTTAATATATTAACTAAGTTAATAAATTATATTAACTTTGTCACATTTTGCATTTGAAACAGGAATTGTTCAAGCACTGCTGAACATGACACCAACCAACAGAGATGGTAGTTTATGTCTTTTTTCTTTTTATCCTTATTGATCAGTTTTAAATCTTCATCTTTATCTTTGGTTAATCACTGGCGTCATTAAATGTCTCACACCCCAAAGAATTTGCTGGTGACGTCATCGCCATGGTGTGATGGAGCCATGTTGAGCGGATCAATACCAGACATCACATCATCTCTATTCATTTCCACATGTATGTGCACGCACACACACACAAATCTGCTTTCTTATCCCCCTCCCCCTCACCCCCCCCCCACTTCTTCAACTCTACACAGTGCAGCAGGAAAACACTCGTTCAATCCACTCAGAAATCACACACTCCATTCTAACATTGTGTGTGTGTGTGTCTCTCTCTAGTTAATGTGTGTGTGTCTGTAAACTGGGTGTTCTGGATGATTTCACTAATAGTTTCAGTATGGAGGGCTATAAAGAGCAGACTGTTTAATTGTAGCTGGTTTTAACGAGCCTCTGATTATGGCAACGTTGTAACGAGTGTGGGTCGTTAATGTTGACTAATCTGCAGTCATTAGTTCAACACTGTCTGGCCTGAGAGTGAACTGCAACTCATAGACGCTGTTCACACACACACACACACACACACACACACACACACACACACACACACACACACACACACACACACACACACACACACACACACACACACACACACACACACACACACACACACAGGCATGCAGGGCTTCTCTTTCACAAACAATTTCGTATGTGCTTGTAGATCAGAGTGCACAATAAAAAAAACAAAAACAAACAGCAACAGCAAAACATTTTGTAACAGTTTACACAACCCCCCCCTCCCCAAAAAACTACATGAATCAAGAAAATGCTCGAGTGTGCTTGTGCTTTCCGTAAGTAATTTGGACCTACCTGTGTAAATGAACCTCCCTGGTGTGCCTTTGCAGAACTGTTTGGACTTGTACGACAGAGTGACCTCTACGACCCCGGGGATGTGTCTGGGTGGCGTCTGCACCCGGATAGCATGCGGCGTAATCAGCTGGAGAATTAAAACCCAAAAACAAAAAAGAGAAAAAATGAGGGAGAGTCAGGAGTCACATCGCCCAACGGGAAGAAAATCATGTAGTTTCATACAAAAGAACACGGCAACAGCTTTCACCCCGTGTAGTCAGGTTATCTTTACACTATGCATCAAGAAATAAATAAAACATTTGCAGCAAATAGCCACGGACCACCATTAGTGTTTGTGTGTGTGTGTGTGTGTGTGTGTGTGTGTGTGTGTGTGTGTGTGTGTGTGTGTGTGTGTGTGTGTGTGTGTGTGTGTGTTTGTGTGTGTGTGTGTTTCTGTGTGTGTGTGTGTTGCAGCATGTTTTATTTGAGCTTTCTTGCTGGATCGCCACTTTCAAGTTTATTTTAGTTTGGGAGTTGGAGATGCATCGCATTTGCACTTGTTAATGTGGTGGAAGGCCTCTCCAACTGGCCATGTTTACTTTTGGATTTGATGTATTTTGGCTTTGGTCTGAATGTGCAGCAAACACAGCTTTCCTTTTTCTCCCAGCTGACATTTAAACGGGAATTACTCCTATACAGAATGAAGACCTATACTTTTTCAAGTAGAATCAGCAAAAAAACAGCACTGTTTTGGCCTCAAGCGTTTCTCTTTCTGAAAACACCACTTAACCTATAACAATGTCTCATGTTTAGAAAGCAACAGAAATGTGATTTAACTTGCTACTGTGAGTAAACTTTCATTTTCCACATTCATGCTGATGCCTGGTAGGGAAGAAATAATCGTTTTTGAGCTGTAGGTGACAAAAAGAAACCACTGATCACAGTTTTATGGCCGATTTTCGAAAATAGTTCTCACTATTTTGGCCCAGATTTGCGAAGAAATCCGTAGGCGGGAGGTGGAGATGCAGACAAACACAAGTTGGCAAACATGCAAGCACTTTCCACAGACAGAGATTCTTGAGCCGTGTTTTCATGCCTTGGAATCAATGATCAGGTTGAGCGCAAATGAAACATTTGGTTGGCCAAAAACTATTCGAAGCCAGTCTGAGGAACGCCAGGAGAGCTGAGTCAGTCTGAACTGAACTGAACTGAGACTCTGTACACATGTTAGTGTGTATAAGTGCGGCTCTCAACACTGTAAACAAACCCCTCAGCTCTTAACACACACGCATCGATGTATGCCAGTATGCACACACACACACACACACACACACACACACACACACACACACACACACACACACACACACACACACACACACACACACACACACACACACACACACACACACACACAGGCTGTTGTTGTTGGAAAGGAGCCACGGTCGCTCTGCACACACGGTGAGTGGAGTCAGAAGACAAATAAACATTATGTAGAGAGGAGTGGAACTGGGAAAAAGTATGATACTGATAGAGAGAGAGAGAGAGAGAGAGGGAGGGTGAGAGATCTTCAGTGTGTATTTGTGAGCACAAAGCCGGTGGCTAACAAAATCTGCTGATTTGATCAGCATCCCAGAGGGGGGAAAGAGACAGAGAGAGCGTGGGTAAGGAAGGTAAAGAGGGGCGGCAGCCGCTTGTTGGCGGCGACTCATTAGAAAGAGAGACCTCATTCAGACAAACATTAACACACAAACACAAACAAGCACTCGATCACGCTCAGTTAAGAGCCTGGCCGTGGAGGAAAGTATGTTTTTGTATTGAATTACTTCCAAAAGTCGGGAGTGCAAAAAAAATAATAAAAAAAATACACATTTGAGGGGTTTGAAACAACAGAGAGGCAGGATGACGGTGAACTGACCTCGCTCCAGACCAGCATGGTACCAAAGATAACTTGAAGACCGTCGAAGAAGTTGTCTCCTATGATGATGACTGTAGCGCCCCCTGTGGTCCAGCCTTCACTGGGACTGATGGCTTTAATGCAGGGAGCTGCTCCTGGAGGTAAAGGAGGGGAGCAGAATTACAGCCCAGAGAGAAGGGGCGAAGGAGTGAAAGTGATTACTAACACATTTCTGGCATTTTGACTTGCATTAGAAATCATTTCCTGCTTAATAAAACACAGCATTCACTCTTTCCATCAGCTCAGCAAATCATGATTGTAGCAAAACATTTATTTCCTTTATACAATCAATAAGTCAGTGAGGAAAGCTTGAAGGTTATTTTTTATTTTTTTTTATGTCTGCTGCATCGCTAGCTCCTAATTTCTTCCAGTTAGTTTTCTGGCTCTTCCTGATCATCACACCGACACACTAAATATATTTCTATTCCAGAAATCACCTGGTCCTGAACAAGAGAGGCTCTCTCTTGTAAATATTGGTAATCCACATCATGTACTTGGCCATATATTTAAGTCAGTAAATCAGGTCTGCTGTTGTAACTTTGACTCTTTCGAAAACCGAAGACTTCAATAACATTTAGCTCATTTTGAGTTCACTCTCACCTCTCTAACAGTCGTCTCTATAAACAGTTTCAATTTGGATTGTGTCCCCATCACAGCACAGAAACAACCCTCATCTTCTTCATTATTTCCTTCTCCTTGGCTGTACTTTCCATAAATGCATCAGTGAAGAGGTGCTTCTTATTGGTCTCAAGTCCAGACTCAAATAAGTTCCCATCACCAAATCCTGTTTCCCCCTCCTCTGAGGTGAAGAGTCTGGGTGTCATCCTCTATCAAATCAAACCCACAGCAACAACGTCACTCAGTCTGCCTATTTCAATCCAGAGCAGCACTGTTGCACTGGTCCATGCCCTGGTTTCCTGTCTGGAATACTCTACTTGCCTTCTCTCCAACTGGTTTAAAATACTGCTGCCCAGGTTGTCAGAAGAACATCTTCCTTGCATCACATAACCCAAGTTCTCAAAAATCCCATGAGCTCAACAATGCACCTGCTGACAAATATTACCGGACATTCAAGGGCTTCCATAACTCAGTGACCTTGTCCACATCAAATAACTTTCTATTTTACAGCGTAAACTTTTTGGGGCATTGTGTAAGGCAGTGTGATTTAAAAGCGACTTTCAATTCACTGTGTTTATTCACTGTTTGTTCGTCATAAGCCTGATTGATATGAGATTAAAGCCGTTCATTTTTATATACTAATGACATGGCATGGGAAAAAAAAAAAAAAAAAGCACAACCAGACGGCTTCAAATTGCTTCAGACAGAATGAGTGCAGTCAGCTTATGTCACTTTAGTGTTAAGTATTATGTGTATAAGCTTGTATGATCCAATCTCATATCACAACAAGAGCGTGTCTGTCAAAAACCAGCTCCCACTGTAGAGTAAAGTGAGTGAGCATATCCAGCTGAATTACAACAACATACTTAGGCAGGGATTGTTGATGAAAAAAACCCCATAATGATATTAGACCTAGTAGAAGAGACACACACACACACACACACACACACACACACACACACACACACACACACACACACACACACACACACACACACACACACACACACTGTATGTGTAGTGGCTTGGATTAGCCAGATGGAGGGGCAGGAATCACCTGATAGGATTAAACCATCAACCATCTGGTGGCCATGCTGGCTGCACTCACACACATTTATGCACACACGCCCACATGGTAACATAGCGCATGCACATACGCACGCACGCACGTACGCACGTACGCACGCACGTACGCACACATACCGTGTTCTAGGTAAGACGGCGTTCCCTCCACAGGATCGAGCCTGCGGGCCCGTCGGCCGTGTTTGGAGTTATTGTGGACAAACATGTTGTCAGAGACTGACAGGACGTGTCCCTCTACGCTCACTGTAGTCGATACCACCACCTGGAGAGACGCAGAGGGAGTTCAGGAGGGTTGGTTGGGGCGGCATCAAGGGGATGAGTGGCAGTTAAACGAAAGTAGGATAACAGAGGAGGGAATTAAGGGGTGCAATGGGCGACAAAAGAGATTAAAATACATAAGAGTGAAGAAAGGAGGAGTGGAGGGGAGCATATGGAAAAAAGAAAGGGAAGAAAAAATGAGGAATTACAAAGTTGAGGGTCGAGAGATCAATGCAAAAAGGAGTTCAGAGCATGAAACTGTGAAAAGCTCTTTAAATGTAACCCGTTATCACTGCTATTACCATCAGTCTCAACACACACTAAGCCACTTTGACTGCATTGGGTGTGTGTGTGTGTGTGTGTGTGTGTGTGTGTGTGTGTGTGTGTGTGTGTGTGTGTGTGTGTGTGTGTGTGTGTGTGTGTGTGTGTGTGTGTGTGTGTGTGTGTGCGTGTGTGTGTGTGTCTGTCCTCCTCTGTTCAATAGTTCCTGATGGGTCCGGCCCTTAATTATCTCCCAGGGAAACAGAGCTGTCTTTTCTGGTTCCACTACAATAGAGCTGCACAATTAGAGGCACAGATACCGTCACACACTTGCTCCTGTGTGACTTTCTCTGTCCTATCTCCTTCTCACACACAGACACACAGGCACACAGGCACAGACACTGAAAGGTGCACACACTGGTCGGAATACACACACATATCACACAGGAACACACAAACACTCTCGTGCACACACGTGCCATGGTAATAAATCTATCAGTATCTTCAGTGCGTCCAGTATCTTTACTCGGCCTCAAGTGGTGTCTTCCTGATTGGGTTGCAGCCACGAAGATAAGGAAATAATAATGACGGCGAGGCCTTAAATCTTACTCACAACCTCGAGACACCTTTCTTTCCTCCCTCTCTCTCGCTCTCTCTCTCTCTCTCTCGACATCCTCCCGCTTGTCTCCCTACATTGTGTGTGTATTTATGTTCCGACTAGTCGAGGTCAGGATCTCATGTTTCCTGTAAAGGTGCTGATAGCTTATTTACTTACACAGAAACACACACATATACACACACCCACTCGACCTGCCCACACACAAACACTCACATGGAATTGCAGCTCTATCATTGTGGGGTCTCTAAATTGACATAATGCATTCTTTAGCCCCTTCCTCTACACCACAATTGTAATTGTGACCTTCGGCCTAAAGCCCCCATCTCAACCCCTTAAAGACATCTAGATTGTCGTAGGATTATGTGGTCCCCATGACGAGAGAAATACAACGCACAATCACGCATTCCTGTGTTTACATGTTGCGGTAAACATAAATTTATGTGTTATTATGTGTTACGTTACGTCTGCAGCAGACAAAGGGAAAGGGCCAAAATGGAAAGGAAAGCCCGTCAGGTATAGAGACAGCGAATGGAGGAGAGAGAGAAAGAGACATGCAGTACAAACACTCTCTAAGGAAATGAAAAACAAATGGGCAGGACTGAAAAAGCACACGGAGGCTCGTATGTACCTGGAACCTCCTCATGTCTCGCGGGTTCCCGGCATTCTTTAAACAGTTCTGGTTACACTTGAGGAAAAACTTGAGGAAAAATCTGTAAAGACAGAGAAGAAAAGACCACATTTGAGGTTGACAGATTAACAGCAGGGCAGGACAAAAACCCGACTGGGAGACAGTTCAAGTGTTAAACTGAATTCTGACCTTTATTTTATACTTTATATTACTATTTTATCAAACAAAAAAAACACCTTCCTGCTCTCATCTTTATAAAAATCCTTTATAAATACATTAAACCTAATAGAAAGGATTAAACAAATCAGCTGTAACTGGATTTGCATTATGTATAAAGCACTCGCGTGTATTAGGATCCGAAAATGAAGTCTGACACAGATAAAGCAGCCGCGACAGATTTTTGCTGTGCAGGTGATTCTTCAGCGCTAACCCTGATGCCGAGTCATTAAAAAAGAGGAAGTGTGTTGACATTAGGTGTTTGAAACAGGACCATATGTCATGAATCTATATTACAGAATAAATCAAACACGCAGATGGCGATCAACGGCAAACAAACACATCCAGGTTGTGTTTTGGTGTGAGCCAGCTGGCCGGCCTGGCAGAAGCAACACGGCACAAACATCTCAGCTTGTGCGCACGCCGGTGTTGTGTGTGTGTGTGTGTTGTTTTTTTAAACATCTGCTTGTCTTACAGATCAAGCAAAATTCAACTGCACAACCTCATACACTTTATATACTCATTCACACAAAGAAAAAGTGTTACTTTTATATCGTTTCTGTGACTGGATTGATTTTTACTGTGTTTGACAAACAGCTGCCTTTAGCGTTTTAGTTTTTTGTGCATTCGTTTTGCAAAAATTTAGCTTTTATTGCATTCTTACTTTTTTTTATAGATACCATTTTAGTGTATTGATCAGTTAACCCATCAAGTCAACTCATCAATAGATACATATGACAAATAATAATGTTTAAGCGTGAACTAACACATACACAGTTTGTCTTTATGGCTTTGGTGAGCTGACGATTTGCAGATGACTGATAAAATTATAGTACATGAAACTCCTACTATAATACAACTATTAAGATATGAGAGAATAAATATTTTTTAATATTATAGTGAAAAACATGGATAAATAGAAGATATATATTTTATATTATATTTGTAAATCGCTACAAAAATGATATATAAGAGTAATAATAAAATTATAAACAACTATATGGATACTTGAACACAATGAAATTCAAATAAATGATAAAGAAAATATGCTATTAAAAATTACAATGAAAGACAGGCTGAAAATCCTGCATTTCAGTCAAGATAATATTATCATAAGGGACCATTATTCATTAAACAAACTGGACTCTAAAGGAAGACCTCAACAAGCTGAAAGGAAAACGATTCAACGGACACGTCAAGCCTCTTTTGGTTTAAATTGGACATTATAGGCTCCATTATAATATTGCGCTGGCAGAGTTATTGTAATATATTACTTTTCATGAAATGGTGTCCACTTGTGAGCTTTTCACAAGTCTTTATAATCTATATTCCCTCGTGGTTGAATTTGGTGATTTACTGTTTAAGATTGTGACAGCCCTTGTACTGGACTATCAGAACAAAGCAGAGGGTGTGTGTGTGTGTGTGTGTGTGTGTGTGTGTGTGTGTGTGTGTGTGTGTGTGTGTGTGTGTGTGTGTGTGTGTGTGTGTGTGTGTGTGTGTGTGTGTGTGTGTGTGTGTGTGTGTGTGTGTGTGTGTGTGTGTGTGTGCAAACATGTACTGCACATGCAAGTTCCTGTGTGTGTGTGTATGTGTGTGTGAGAGACGGTGCAGCACAGCTCAGTGGCAGGTCTGAGTGTAAAACTCTGCATTAACGAGCTCGGGCGTTCGTTAGAACACCGGCGCGGCGATGCTGCATGCCTAATGATGTTGACCTCTCACCCCCGGGTGACAGCCTATCACAGCGGAGGACAGCCACGGTGACCCCTGCTGACCTCCCACTGTCTCGTCCTCCTCACAACACTAGCATAGCGTTAACACGACCACCTCAGCTGACCCGCCGTTGTAGATCTCTTTGTACGGGAGGCGATTGGGAGGCTCGCAGCACATCTGCTTGATGTATTAAAGGAATAAAGCGGCAAAAGAAAAAGTGTTCAGATCTATTAGCAAGACCAAAAGAAAAAAAAAAAATATATATATATATATTTTTTTTTTATTCTTCAGAGTGTAGTGAAAGTAAAATAGTATTTCCTAATGAAGTGCACAAAATATAAAGTAAGACATTTAAAGTGCTGCATGCAGAGCTACGATTGCAACAATGGTAACTGTTAACTTGGGACACACTAATCTCATAATCCAATGACATGTATGAAAATAAGGGCAATATCAAGCATTTTTGTTTATTTTAATCCATCATAGGGCATCCACCAAGACAAATACAGATTGTTCACTGCTTCAAAGTCAGTGTCAAACACCCTAATGTGCAATTTTCAAGTAATACACTATGATGACAAGTATCATGCTGACCAAAACCCCACACATTTTAGAATTAATAGTTTAAAGTAGTCTCTGAAGTTGATCTATTTCTAATTTAGAGTTTTGTAAAAGATTGGCTATTGAGCACCATTGTCCCATGGACATTCAATGATTTGTAAATAAAACACTCTTAAATCATTCGGGATATGTTTGAAAACTTGTGTTCAATGCTTTGCCCAAGAATTCCTTTTCATAGTTTTTCACATTTTCGATTTAAATGCATCGATCAGGTGAGCTGACGGAAGGGAGGAAACCAGGCACCACACCCTGTCACAAAATATATCATAACAAATCAGTCTTGTATTATGAAATTGTCATCTCTATCCAGTTGTTAGTTTGACAGAAGCAGAGAGGATTGCTTGAATTACTATGTATGTAGCAGCAAAGCCACCACCGTTGACTCTGGTCTCAGGGAGCTTTTTCCTCTCCGCTGTCATGCAAACTGTCCCAATTGTTCCTTTGTGAACAAACTAATCCCACATTTTACTCAACAGTATTTGTTTTGAGTATTTGGAAACCTCAACTTTCCAACCTCATACTTTAACCGGTGTACTGTTGCCTTTTGCAGCTCAAACTCTGCCACCAGCAATGACTGTTCTCTCTAGAAACTAACATCCTGTACTCATTGGAAAAGTTACAAATAAAATCGACTTGTCGACAACTCCACAGGGCGCCCCACATGACACAAATAGAGTGAATTTACTTCTTTAATTTCTACTTCTGCGCTGTTCTCTCTGCAGTCTGCGGTCTGGCCTGGGTCTTTGTGATTTCCTGCAGGTACATCCCCTGATCTACAGCTCCTGCTCCCACCAGCCGGTGCTATACATTGATTATTTGCTGGCAGTTCTTCTCTATACTGTTCTGTCCATTCTTTACTTTCTCCAAACTCCAACCTTCCCTCTGTTATGAGGTTGTTGTTTTTTTAACCTTCCTACTGTCACATATTCTATCGTACAATACAAACTGTATATTTTGTTGGTGAAATCTTAATTTCATTCATGACATGGTAATGTAGTGGTTAGAAATCTCGTCCCACAAGCAAGATCCTGGTGTGAGTCCAGCCTTTCTGTGTTGAGTTGGTATGTTCTCCCTGTGTGTGTGTTTGGCTTTTCACTTGGTACTGCAACATTCTCCCTCGATACAAAAACATTGGTTTGATGTTCATTGATCTTTCGGTGTTTGTGACGTGTCCGGGCTGTCCCTTCCCCTTCAGCCCCCCCTCAGCCTTAGGTTGGATAAAGATAGATAAAGTAAATTCAACTGAATTGACTTGGATTAGGTTGGCATGGTGCTGCACACTGTTGCATCACAGGGAGAACACCCGACTTTGCTTGAGAGCTGGGGCCACTGTGTGTGGAGTTTGCATGTTGTGTGTGGAGTTTGCATGTTTTACGCTTTGCCTTCAAAGGTTTTCTACGGTCACGACAGGCTCATGGGGAAAAAAGTGGTTACACTGGATCTGGATCTCTTTATGTGAACTCTGTGATGGACTCTGCTCCTGGCCCGGTGCAAGCTGGAACTAGCTCCAGCCCCCGCAACCCTAACTTGGATGACGCGGGGGTAGCAGATGGTTGAGTCGGTGAATTGTACTGAACTGAATTGAATCGGGTTACTTTTCCTGTTCCATCTAAAGGTGAATGAGGAAGCTTTTTGTTACGAATGAACTTCTGTTGATGACAGGAGCGGCCTCCACCATCACCTTCATAATCACTGCCGTCACTTTAACGTATTTCAGTTTCTCTCTCTCTGTGTCTCACCATATAACTGTCTATCACTGGCTTAACTGATCGGTGATCTCATTATTTTTCATATTTCCATCCGGTGCTTGACTCCGTCCGTCTATTTCCTGCGAGAGTGTTTTGCTCTCATTGATTGCCAACAGTACATATTCTACATTTTAATGCCGTATGGGAGCGTTCCCCTCTCACATTCACTTGACCCCATCTGGCCTAATCAACGCTTCCACACACGCACGCACGCACGCACGCACGCACGCACACACGCGCGCACACACACACACACACACACACACACACACACACACACACACACACACACACACACACACACACACACACACACACACACACACACACATACCTTGTGTGAATTGATTGGCTCGTCCAGTCGCTGGTCGTTAAGAGGCCTCCAATTAAAACGGGCAATTTTAAGAGTCTGAATGATTGTGGGGGAGGGGAGATCTCACTCTCTCTCCCCCACCTCACTCCACTAACTCTCCCTCTCTTCAGGGCTGATCATGTTCAAGTGATAACAGCACTGTTGACCTTTGCTATATTGTGAGTACTGCACTCATAGAGCTGACCTGACACCAGTCCTGTCTGCTGCAAGCACGCGCGCGCGCACGCGCACGCACACACGCACTCGCACACGCACACGCGCACACACACACACACACACACACACACACACACACACACACACACACACACACACACACACACACACACACACACACACACCCTCCATCTGTTCAGAGATGATGGTAAGAGTCATGGTGCAGAAAGACAATAATGTTTGAATATAATATTCCCACAAGTTGTCAGTATTCAGATAATTTTCCTTTTCTTTTATTAGAAATGTTTGATTAGTTTCTTTCATTTTAAATAATGACTATTTCACAAACAGATAAATGTCTAATTGTTCTGTGCATCAGTAAAACATCAAAGATCCCCCTTAAACACAGTATAAAAGCAAGTGAGCAAACCAACATAAAGAAATACATTCATTAAAAAAACTTAAAAGAAAGAAATAATTAAAATTAAACATAAAACATAATATTTTCTAAAGATGCTTGTACTATCTTTTCTCTGCATACACTCACAACTTTATCCAAATCGTTCAAAGCCACACACTCCTGGAAATTATTAAATACTCTTTCTCTCTATATTAGTGTAAGATATTGATGAACTATGTCAAAAGCCATAAAATTACTTGTGTTTTGATGTTATATGAAAGCATCTGTATTAATGTAATCAGAGTTATTTTTAGGAGTGCTTTTTATGAGTACTATTTGATTTTTTTAAAAGACCTCAGTTGACCTTTATTTCAAGATTGGCATACGAAACCTTAATATAATGAAAGCTGCAAGCAGCCTTTATCAGGACCTCGCACTCTGGCCTCTGGCCCGTTGGGGTCGGCCCAATCATGGCCTCTGGCCTCTGGCCTCTGATGAGACGAACAATTGAGTTTTTGGTTTGATCTTCCTACGACATTCCTACGCGGCGTGGTGGCGTTTCGGTGTTTCTAGGTGGCGCTAGAGAGCACATTGTGGCACTCTGGGGGTTTATTTTTACATTTTCAAAAAAATTTTAAACCATAACCCAGTCTTGATGAGCGTGCCAAAATTTATCAATATTTGAGTGTGTTTAGTGGGTCAATGAGGCGTCAGGAGTCAAAGAAAGAAAAAAAGAAATAGTAATAAGTAGAAACATTACAAATACAATAGGGTCCTGGCCTTTCGGGCTCAGTCCCTAACAAGAGCATTCAAAGATTTCTGACGTTCGCCAAAGGTTAACCTGGAAAAAAAAGAAGTTTCCAGGTCACCTCCAACATCTAATGGAACCTTCCATGGTGTAATATCTATCAGTGGTGAAAATTTTTACAAAATCCGTGATGTAGTTTTGACATAAAGACAGACAAATAGATATACACCAATGAATTTTCTTTGTCCTTGGCGGACATAAAAACTGAAAAAAAAAAGATAAGCAATAGCTAAATAAATGCTGATTTGAGGGTCGATAATTCAACATGCACGTTTTCATATCAAAACCTTACAAAGTTGTTGTCACATGTTTGCAAACCACCGCTGGCTGACATTGTTGTAATAATGTTTATGGGCATCTGATATTACTATCCTTGTATCTGTGCCTGGACTGCAACAGGATCCAAGAAAAGCTTTTTTTTTTTTTTTTTGGAGCTAAATTATGTGTTGTCTTGCAAATAAACAGTAACTTTGAAACCTGTACTGCTGCAGAATACCCAGAACAGAAATGTTTTACCGTAGATTGGAAACTCTTCCTGGACATTCCTGCAACCAGGAGTTATTTTAAGGGTTTCAGTCAAAACGTGGCTGCCCCGGTTGTTGATGGTTTTAAACTCGTCCTGCCAGCCTGCTGTTACGCGCCTTGAGCCATTTGAACCTAACAAACACTGTTTTCAGGCATGATCATTGTGGTGTTCATGAAAGTCGCTTGTTCGCTATGCAATCAGCTGTGCTCTCGTTATCTATCTATCTCGCCATAGTAATGTAACAAACAACATTTTTTTTATTTTTTTTTTATCCTGTTAGCCATGGTGTAGTGGTGAACAGCACAGTTACATCCATTATTCAGAAGCTGAGATGGCAATTATGGCTCAGAGCACAACTGACATTAATATTTAATATATAGGGCTAACACAGACCTGAAGAGGGAGACAGGAAGTGACAGAGAGAGGGGATGGCGAGGGCGTGGGGATGTAGCAAGAGAGAGAAACACGGTGGGGAAGACAGACACTGTGTGTGTGTGTGTGTGTGAAAGAGAAACAAATGGAAGAGAGAATCAGGAAAGAGGATTATGGGAGTTTGTTTCGACCGTTCTCCTGTCATTTAAACAGTTACAATGCCAACAGGGCAAGGGTGACATCCGGGGGAATTCCAGCTGAGTGTGTGTGTGTGTATGTGTGTGTGTGTGTGAGTGTGTGTGTGTGTGTGTGAGTGTGTGTGTGTGTGTGTGTGTGTGTGTGTGTGTGTGTGTGTGTGTGTGTGTGTGTGTGGGTATGTGTGCGCGTGTGTGCGTGAGAGTGTCTAAGACTGAATGTCTGTGTCCGTTTTATTCCCCAAAGACTCACTTTTCTACTGAGCCAAGAATAACGATGCTGCTGGAAGAGAGAGAGAGAGAGAGAGAGAGAGAGAGAGAGAGAGAGAGAGAGAAACAACTCTACACACACACACACACACACACACACACACACACACACACACACACACACACACACACACACACACACACACACACACACACACACACACACACACACACACACACACACACACACGCAGAGTTGTTGCTGACAGGTGGAGAAACTGCAGCGAGTCGGTTTGTGCAGACAAACTGAACAACAGATCAGTGCTTTTTGCTGCTCCTGCCTCCTCTGTCTCTTCTCTGTCTCCCTGCTTTCTTCAGATGTCTTGTTTCACCTGCTTTGCCAAGTTTCTTGGCAATGCTCACTGACAGAATGATGATATTCTCCATCTCTCTGCCTCGCCGTGCAGGTGTGTGAAACAACCTGCTAATGTCTGTGTACCTCTCATATAACTGCCAGTAACTGATCACTTACCAGTTGCATGAAAAAAAGAAAAGAAAAAAAAAAGAGAATCACCACCTGGTTCGAAGAGGAAGACTGTTGGCAAAAAACATATTTATGATACAAACCATGTTTGAAGAAAATGTGTATTACTGTAAAACTGAGCATACAACGTACTATTGTAGAGATGCTGTTCAGCTCACGCCGTTCGAATAGATCCTCCCAGACGTAAAAACAATATGCTTAACAATTACTGATGCTCTCAGAAGCTATGTTCTAAGTGGCATACATAACAGGAATGGATAAAAACATGAAGTTTGCCTTGCCTAAATAAGTCTGTTAAGCACTGTTTGGTCTAAAAAGGAGAGCTGTCTTCAGGTATGATATGATAGAGTGTTATTAGCTTGCTATTCTGTTCCTTCTTATCGCTTACTTTAAATTGCATTTAACATGGAGCCCAAATGCATAGTGCAAGTTTTTCCCTCTCAATCTGTTGATCTGTCAAGAGATCAACTTCCTGTTTCCTGTTTACTCTGAGAGTTTGTTAGTGTTTAATGTGATGACATTAGATAGCATTGGCGGGCCCCGTGCCTGCTACCCGAGTACGCAATAGGAAAAACAAAGACATGAAATACTATCACGCCCTCTGTTTGGCTGTTATCACAATAATAATGTGATAATACATGGCTTCCTGTGGAGGAAACACTTGTTTTCTCTTTGCTCGGGTAGCGTCTGGTTAAAGAGCACTTCAGCACAGATAAGGATTGCTCAAACTGTGATGATGGGACAGCGATGTGGTGGAGTAATTTGGTTTTGTTAAAAAAAAAGAAAGTCAGGTACAAGACGGAAGAGTGGTGGATAAACTGGATATTATCTTACAGTGTGTGACGCGGAAGCTTTCCTTAAAAGGGTCATGGACAAAGAAAAAAAAAAACAGGAGAAGGAAGCAGGGATAAGCGTGAAAATCTGAGGCGGAAGAATAATTTATTTCACTTGGACGGATAACTGGAAATCCAACTGGCGTCGTGGTTCAGTTTATATTTATGTTCTACTTCGGAGTTGCATAACCTGAAAACAGCCCAAGACGCTGATCTCCACAACTCTTCCCAACATAATATAATGAGGATTTTATTTGAAGCAGAGCTGCAGTTATTATTATTATTTTTTTATATTACAAGAAAAAAAAAGAGACATTTTAAAAAATCATCACATAGAGCTTCAGGAAAATGTTTGATTTTTGTGAGAAGTTGAACTCTTATTATTGAGATGTAAAGGTGATTCAGGTCATATACACAACATTCACCCCACATAAATGAACATAATGGGACTGATGTGTGTTTTTATTTGCGTTCCCCGACTGAGCTGACCGAACTGCATCCATTTGCTTCCCGTCTTGAAGAAACATCTGAAGTGCACAAAATAACCTTAGTGGCCACAGAATCCGCATGTACACGCTGAGATGCTGAAAGTAACTTGAGCATGGGGGGGGGGGGGGGGGGGGGGGGACTAAAGAAGTCAAGACAAGGAGGAGAAACTGTGAGTAAAAAAGGAGAGAGAGTGGCCGGGAGAGAAATTGAGTGCCGGGGAAAGAAAAAAGGCAGCGGGGGAAGGAGAGAGGGAGGGAGGGAGGAGATGCATGGGAGAGGGAAAGAGAGTTATGCGAGGGAACAAGACTTAAGAGAACTGAGCAGAGCCGAGCGAAGCAGAGTTATTTTACATAATGATGGTTGATATGCACAGAGGTAATTGATAGCTGAGCCGGAGCCCAAAAAACACCCAGCGAGCTGTCAATCACCGCTCATCTCCCTGGAGATATGCTAATGATGATGATGATGAGGGCTTATCTTCATATTGCTATCATTACTATTAATGCTGTCATTGTTGTCATCTCTGCATATTTAAATGGCAGCGCAGGCCGGAGTGGTGATAGCCAAGCGTGTATGACGTCTGTGAGTGGGCTCGTACTTCTGCCAGGGCCGAGATTGAGCGAGCAATAATAACTTGTGTGAGTCTCCTTGTTCAGCACAGGCGTGGACCAGTGTCATTACATCACTGTTACATGTAATGGGCGACACTGATGTCATCGCTTTGTGACAAGTCAATGCAGCACTGCTCGGTGCAACGCGTGGTTATTATCTGTAACCCAAACCGTATTAACCAACGATTTTCGACAAACTTAAGGGATATGACGCTTTGACTGAAGTTAGGACAGGCGTTAATTTTATTATTCAGAAATATGAGATTAAAGAGGCTTAACATGTTTGAAAACAAGCTAAGAAAAATCAGCCGTCTTGATCTGTGTTGTGCTGTTTGTATTGTCCACGGAAGTTAGCAGGTCAACCAACCAGCAACCAGTTTGTACTTGAACTTTCAGATTGAACAGTAAACACAACAAACTGGGCACCACGGTGACTCACTACTGCCACCTAATGCATAAAAGTAGCATTGCTTTAATTTTACATTCTATACTTTTAAAGCCAAATGCGCCATGTGATTTCTAGGTCATGGTTGCGCGTTTGATTTCCACATTTACTTAAAGAAAAGTTTCACGATTTTAAAAACAACCTAACAACAACTTGCGTCTTATTTTACTCATGGAACAGGAAGAGGCCAGCTGATTGGATCACTTTAGTTAACATAAAGTGGTTGATTTTCAGATGAATGGCCTCAAAATTTCCCAATTTCTTTCCACCCTTCAGTGACAGTGCTGATGATGTGATGACTGAGTAATAAAGCACTTTTACTGGCTCTTCTAGAATAGTCCAGCTGACATGGAGTTACTACTTGTGTTTTGCAGCCTGTCACATTTGTTTATGATATTTTTAGATATGTTGATGGAGAAACTCAGAGTTTTTACAATCACTCATGTGAAAATATAAACTATTAAAGCCTTCCGAATCTGTAGAACAAACTTTGAACACTTACACGAGAAAAACAAATTTACAAATTTCCATTTACTATTATTCCATTTACACAATCCTCGCTGCATGAAAAGTGTGTAAAATGTCAGATATTATTTGTTTTCTGTTTGAAGTTGCGGCGCTGTTGTTCTGCAGAGTAAAACAAGTTCAGAAACTGGCTGTCAGGAGAATATTGGCCTTCATCTTTATGAACTTTGCTAAATACTTGAAGTCTTGCATAATGCCTCTGGCCAGGAGTCAAAATTAACATAATGACCTCTGATACAATATTAAGGAGGGTTTGGACACTGTGACGCGGCGCTATAGTTTGAGGCCATGATGAGATTAAATTACAACATCATTACCTTCAAGACAAATACGGTCAGAGGTCTTACTCACCAGAGGGAGAAAATAGGGGGGAGAAACAAGGGACAACAGTGAGGAGGTGAAAGCAAAGATGAGGGGCGAGACAGACAGAGGGAGGAGGTTACTGTGGTGTATATTTTAAAGGCTGAAGGCAAACTGTTGAATTATAGATGAGTGAGATTGATTTGGGAGGAGGAGAGGAGGAGGGAGGAGGGGAAAAAAGGAGCGAAAAGGTGGAAGGAGGGACAGAAAGAGGGAGGGGGGGTGAGTGAAGGGTGAGCAGCTAAAGGATCGCTCGCTCTAGGCCAAACATGTAGAGAGCGCACGCACACACACACACACATATACGCACGCACACGCAGGCACAGACAGCTTACCTCGAATCGATCTAAAGCTCAGGCTCTTTCTGCTTTTTGCTCTTTTTACTCTCCTTCTGTCTCTCTCTCACTCTCTCTCACTCTCTCTCTCTCTCTCTCTCTCTCTCTCACACGCACACGCGCGCACACACACTGACATCGACCACCGTAATTATGTGGTAACAAGACAACAGTGGCAGTGACCTGTAGGGCTGTGGGCACACAAACTGATGTTGTAAGGCTTTCTTTCTGTGAGTATGTGAGAGAGAGAGAGAGAGAGAGAGAGAGAGAGAGAGAGAGAGAGAGAGAGAGAGAGAGAGAGAGAGAGAGAGAGAGAGAGAGAGAGAGAGAGAGAGAGAGAGAGAGAGAGAGAGAGAGAGAGGAAGTGTGTGTTCTTTGTCATTGGTCTTAGAAATAATTCATGGAGGACTGAGGGTAAGAAAAGGAACAGAGGAGACGAAGAGAGTGATGAAGGAAGTGATATTGACAGGAACCTCTCCCTCTTCTCTCCTCCTGTCTCCTCCTCTTTCCGTCACTCACTCACTCACTCACCAACACACAGCACGTACACGCCTAGTGCACGCACACACACATAGCTCAGGGAATTTCTCAGTTTTAGTGATTCTGATTGAGAAAAGCCGTTATTCTTCACTCAGATTTGTGACGTGTTTGTTTCTCCAAGTCGGATTTTCTTGCTCCGACTTTTGATTCTCACCCCACGTCCTTATCCGGTGTATTGCCTTAAACTAAACAGCAGGTTATGAGTTCCCTGACCAGACAAACATGCTCATATGTGCTCATGCAGAAGGTTACGATCATGGAAGGGAGAATTTTATCAAGTAAAACTCTTTGCAGCTGATCACATCTCGTTTTCCTAACTTTACTTAGCGGTGGCGTCACTAGGGAAGAACACTGTCTACGCATACAAAGTCTGTGCTGGGTTGTATGTTTGTAAAATGTCGAAACATCAGGCTGAGATGCTTTATCAGGATTGTGTCAACTTGCATTGGCAAGTGTTTGAATGAACTCGCTTTACTTTACCAGCAGATTTAATTGAGATTTCAATATTGAAGTCAGTTCAGAAGCAACCCTAACTTGAGTAGAACAGGTATCTTCCATGAGTGGAAGGACCAGTATACACTGGAGTGCTCCGATGTATACACATGAACACGTTTCTTCCGAGGCGAATGATATTATGCTTGAGAGGAAACTGTTTCATTACAACAGGAAGAGATGATAATATACAGACAAAACAAATTGTCTGAGCTGTGCTGCAGATTAAAGATGCAGGATCCTGTACTTCTGTGAATTTGTTAAGTGCCAGTGGGTGAGTTCCTCTGCAGCCGCATCCATTTGTGTGCATGTGTATTACACCGGGGGACTGTGATATCTTGTCTATTTAAAGAGATGATATTTTATTTAGTCACAGCAGCTTGGTGAAATGAAATATTCAGAAAACCTTTTTTTTTTTTTCTACTGTGATCCAATCTGGACACTGAATGTCCACCTCAAGCTGTCACTTTAATATTAACTGCTACAAATCACACCAGCTTTTCTCACTTTGTCTGTTCTCTGCTTTAGTCCCTTTGAGGTTTTACATACAGAGAGACAGAATAATAGAAAAGATTTGGATAACAGCCATCAGGCAGTCAACTGGAGACATGATACCTCATTGGATTCATTGTCAGAAAGCAGAGACATGGAGGTTTGCTGAAGAAGATGTGCCTGGGAATCTGAGAAAGAGAAACTGTGGGAGGTTTCACGATTGGGGGTGAGAGAATAACTTCAAGGCTGATTTGTGACTTTAATGGAGAGAGGTGAGGGGAGAGGAAATGAAAGGAGGTGAGAGGAGACATAAGAGAGAGAAAGAATAAGAGGAGGGGAGGAAGATGTGTTCGGGGCAGGTTGGAGCATTTAACTCCTGCTACGTTTGTCAAACAAATTAAATGCTGTCGAGGTTCCTCACCTGAGAGTCCATGCACACACAAACACATGCAGAAGAAGCCCGTGTGGCACGCATATGGCTCACCCGGACCAAATAAGGAAATATGCATACATTACCATAACTAATGTACGAACCACTCCATTTAATATGCTAATTCACTGAAATATTACTGAGCGCCGTCTGTTGTGAATGAATAAATTTGAATTGCAATTAGAATAATCCTTTATAATTAATGAAAACTGTCAATTTTGGTTCAGAAGTAATTTGATTAACGGGTTGATGGGGCACCAATTAAGTGGAGGATGAGGAGGAGCAGAGAGGAGGAGGAAGGGAAGAGAAGAAAGATGACAAGCTCTTCAGATAATCGGTTCCTTTTCATGTGTAATGAGAGATTAAGCTAAAATAATGTGGCCTTCCTTCGACGAGACAAAGTGTGAAACTAACCCACAAACTTCTCTTACCTTTGTAGATACCACAGCAGTGACATGAAGCAATGAAAGGAGAGCAGAGAGAGAAGAGTTGATTAGAGAGTGGACAATGACTGCACACGTCAAGCAAAATGCAACGACTGCTTTTACGCCTTTTCAGACTTAAAAAAAAATGCTTATGTACAACAGCTCCCTGTGGTTGTTTTTTTTTTTCTTTTTCTGGAGCACTAACAGTAATGTAGTGTCATTGGCTTTCTAATTCACAAGCACCTCCTACCACTAATTAACCACATCCATGTTGCTGTTATTAGCTAATTACAAGACTGGACACATGCCCAGCTAATTAAAGCCATTAAACGTGCGTGCGCGCGCGCGCGCGCGTGTGTGTGTGTGTGTGTGTGTGTGTGTGTGTGTGTGTGTGTGTGTGTGTGTGTGTGTGTGTGTGTGTGTGTGTGTGTGTGTGTGTGTGTGTGTTCGAGTGTGTGCGCGTGCGTTCACAGGGAATGGTGTATATGAAGGCATCTGAGGAGTTAATGTTTTTAGTGACAGAATATAACAGAGACCTGCACTGCAACAACAAGCCATGTGATCCACCCCCACCGCCCCCCCTCCTCCTCCCGCCTGCTACAAAAACACCGCTGCTCCCGCTATTCCCAAATCAATAGGCAAGGTCATTATGTGCAGCTGAATCATATGTTTCACTAAAGTTGCTGTGTGTTAATAATATTTCAAGAGAGTTGCAGGAAAAAGCTTCTAATTTAGCTCGTTTAGTCAACACTGTCATCCATCATGGTGAAAACACAAAAGACCCCCCTGACTCGCTGCAGGTTTTTCTTCTTAAGCTTCTCTCCCCTCACCACTGCCTTTTCCTTGTCTCATTTTCTCTTCTCCACAACACCTCGTTCCCCTCATCCTCCTCTACTCTTCATCTTCACCCTGTCCTCTCATGCTTACTCAACAACACCTAGTTCCTTTCTTTGTTCCTGTCCTTTTCTGCCTTTCATTAAAATATCATGTTTTTCTTCATTTGAGCTCCCTGATGCTCTCTTTATATATTTGAATATTCATGGAATTGTTTTGTTTTTGAATATTCAAGAACCAATTAACATGCTATGTATGAATAATTAATGCCTATTATTTTTCTCCTTTTAAATTTTTTAATAATTAAAATCTATAAATCTCAAAATAAAGCGGCTCATTTTCACTTTCCGCGTGTGTGTGTGTGTGTGTGTGTGTGTGTGTGTGTGTGTGTGTGTGTGTGTGTGTGTGTGTGTGTGTGTGTGTGTGTGTGTGTGTGTGTGTGTGTGTGTGTGTGTATGTGTGTCATGCTGACAGACTATTTACAACAGCTCAGGAACTCTTCCTTTCATCTGCCAGCAGTCTATCCTCCTGCCATCCAGCCAACTCGTATCTGCGCCAACGTGCGTGCACGTGTGTGTGTGTGTGTGTGTGTGTGTTTGTGAACACTCATGAATAAATGAACTTGTTAAAGAGAGATGAAGGGGAAGAAGTAGACAGGTTCTGCTGTCCTGTTCAAAACTACCTGATCTGGCACAACACTTTGCAGGCAGGAACACACACGAACGCACGTGTGTGTGTGTGTGTGTGTGTGTTCACTCTGTAAACTGAATCCCTTGACTGCGTCACTGATAACACAGAAATTAAGCAGACACTATGACGAGTATTAAAAAGAGAGAAAGTCAATGTAAGGAGAGAGAAAAATACAAAAAAAAAAAGAGGCGGCGAAAGAAAGAAAGATGCATCCTTGCCCTCCTTCAGACTTATAAATACAGCCATCTCCACGACAGGCATCATTCCTTTTAATCAGTGTCGCTGCTGTGATCAAAGATATACCACCTCCACAGCAAGAGACAGCAAGAGACGGAGTACAACGGGAGACTGCGTACTGTGTGTGTGTGTGTGCGTGCGTGTGTGTGTGTGTGTGTGTGTGTGTGTGTGTGTGTGTGTGTGTGTGTGTCAGCAGCATTGTTTAATACTTGCACAACAGCAAAGCCATCATGTCTACACGCTGTCACATAAGTGAGGTCTAACAATACAGTCAGACTTCTACCTCTTTTCCTATGCAACATACGCACGCACGCACGCACGCACGCACGCACGCACGCACGCACGCACGCACGCACGCACGCACGCACGCACGCACGCACAGTGTGCTGACAACTGTCACACACTCACCTCCCAACTGGGGTGTAGGTAATTAACCAGACAAAACAACTCACAACACCTCAAGGATCAAGAACACAGAGAAAAGAAGTACACGGAAGACACACGACAAAACCCAAAAAAAAAAAAAGAGAGAAAGAGAGAAGAGGAAAAAAGACGCCGACTAGAAAACAAGCTTGCACTCCTAAACAAGGAGCCCCACTTAGAAGGAGTACAGAGGACAGGGTAATGATGAAAATAGAAACAAACCTGCACTCGTCTCATCTATATCATTTCTCTCTTCACTGTGCTGTAAAAATCCTTTACATTGACTTGATCACATTTTTGTGCAATGAATTGCGAGAAGATTGGTTGTTAGTCACTCACACTGCTTTACAGTGCATCGACGTTGTAGCACAATCAGAGCAAAAGTTTGTGTACGAGTTTTCGTCGCATTTTACTGAAAGGAGTCTGATTTGGTGGTTTAACAGTTTCGACAAAAGTTGCTATTTTGTCAAAGGTACCCAGATAAGTGTACTGATGCAGAACAGTCGTATTAGTCACAGAAATGTTTTAGTGGCTGACAGCGACAGACAGTAAACAAATTAAAGTTTGCTGAGTTAAATTCTGACACTTTGGTTGTTTTTTTTAACAGTAACAAACAGTTTTAGTTTACTGCTGCAGGATACAGTTACTGATCATTCATGCATTATGATCAGGCAGACAGGAGGATCACACAGCCCCCCTCCTCCTAAGAAATAAAGATGTTAAACACTCATTTCATGGGGTAGTGCTCGTTGAGCTTTTTATCAGTGAATGGGTCGGTCCCTGTACATAGGCCTGCAACTGTCACAACATTTACACTTATGGTGGCTCATTGCAACTTAATCTATAATTCATTTTTTTAGCATACAGTCCTAGAAATGTGTCTTATAATAAACAAATATTAGTTTTCAGTTCCACTGATAAAGATTATTACCATTAAAGTGTGTATTATGCTGCTGCTTTTTAGAGTCATTGGAGCCTGATGCCCACCCTATCAGAACCAGGATTCGAACCCCCATCCCCCTACAATCTAGGTCAAGACTTGACTTGATGCATCTAATATAATATTATTAATAGTTTTAAAATGCTAAGTCACTTCAGAAGTCCACTCGACTTAAGCACGACATTGACATATAGTTTCTGTTTGCTTAAGTTCCCTACTTCTCATTGATTTGGCTCAAGAAAAGGCAGAAGCTTTACTTGAAATAACTGTGTGAATTGCTGATGATATATACATAGATTCGTAAAAGATAAACAAACATTTCCTTATTGTTTAGTTTGAGTTGTTGGGATTAAAACACCAGTATCATCTGGGAAAGCCCTGACCTCAGGCCAACCCTCCACTATAAACTACCTCCCAACAAATACCATCTCCCTCTCAGCACTTTGGTCTCCTGCCTCCGTACAATGCTTTGGTCATAATTGCAACGGCCACAAGAAGGCACCACAAATATTACATCTTGGTGCTATCTGGTGAAGTTTGGCCAGAAAAGCTTATCTATTGGTCAAATACCAACGCTTATCGGCCAGCTGACAACATTTGAGTGGTTCAGAGAGTGTGGAATAACATCAGAAATGTGTGTTTTTATTTTTGCCAGATGCCAAAAACACGACTCTCGATCTTGTATGGCTGGTTATTCATTGGTGTTTATCGATGTGTTGACGTGTAATAGCTGGTAATTAGTGATATATTACATGTACTATGAAGTAATTTTCTTTCTTTCTGTCTATCGTTCTCACTTACTTCACACAAAGAAAAGCAATTAATAATTTAAGAAGTCATGAACCATTTTAATTAGAGACTTTGTTCAATTAACAGTTACCCCCCTCTGTTCTCTGTCATGGCTGCACGTTATCACAATCGGAAATATTACTCTGTGTGTGTGTGTGTGTGTGTGTGTGTGCGTGTGTGCGTCTATGTTGTGAGAATCTGAAATACATCTGACTCCCTGACTGCTGCCTGCAGTACTTCCTGTTATACCAAGCCTTCCAGTGTAAAAGAATGGCACAGCATCAAGCACTAATTAGCTCCCACTCAGACAAACCAAGATGGTACAGGCGGTGTGCATAGTTTTCTTTTTTTTCTTTTCTTTTTTTTAATCCTTCTCTGTTTAATCTCCCTGTTGTTTCCTATTTGTTCAGCTCATTATGTGATCAAAGCCATTAACATGTTTATGGAGCAGCTCTTTCATGTGGCAATAAAACACGCTGAAGCAACTCATAGAGAGTCATAAGGCGATGAAATATGAATGTAGAGGCCCAAAGAAGAAGAGAAAGTGTTTGTGTTTGTGAGTGTGTGTGTGAATGTGTGTGTGTGTGTGTGTGTGTGTGAAAGTGTGTGTGAGTGTGTGTTTGCTTGTGGACATATTTATGTGCATGCAAGTGTGTGAATGTGAATAAAATACGTTTCAATGTGATGAAACTCCAAGCTAACAAAAACGATATGGAGGACAGGGGGCATTTGAATCTTTGAGCTTTTCCTTTTTTTTTTCTGCAAACACACACAAACACACACACACACACACACACACACACACACACACACACACACACACACACACACACACACACACACACACACACACACACACACACACACACACACACACACAAACACATATGGAAATACATACACAGAGGCAGTAGCTGTTAAATAATTCAGCATACACAAACACACACTGGAGGCAAGGTGAGGGTAAAAGCGCAGCTAAGCTAACAGGCATGCTGAGTGGCCCGCAGTGTCAACAACCAATCAGGATGGAGCATGGTGGCCAGAGAGAGAGACGTGACCCCCGGTGACCCCGGACTCTAATGATTTATAAACATGACCGGGAAGTGTGTGCGTCTGCGTGCGAGTGTGTGTCCCAAAAACCCCGAAGCTATTTAAATGTGGAGATGAATTCTTATTTATTCACATAGAAAAAGAGTGAATGTGGAGACCCCAAGGGTGAAGTTCAAAACAATACTGAGGGAGGGAGGGAGGGAGGGAGGGAGGGAGGGAGGGAGGGAGGGCGGGAGAGAGGGAGGCAGGGAGAGTTGAATATAGATACATGCTAGAGAGAGTAGAGAGAGAGAGAAAAAAAACAAAGATTAAGAAAGATGGAGAAAGAGGGAGAATTTGAAAGAAGACAGAGAAAAAGAAGATGGAAGTATAAAAAAGCAAGTTTAAAGAGGTAAAAGTGCACTCAGATCACGTAGCAAGGGGAGGTTAGAGGGGCGTAAAAGACCCTCTTTTACGATCCTGAGGGGCGCGTGCACCTTCACGCACGCACACACACACACACACACACACACACACACACACACACACACACACACACACACACACACACACACACACACACACACACACACACACACACACACACACACACACACACACACACACACACACACACACCCCACAGATATATGCTTTCCCCCTGCCCCCAGCTCTGTATGTGTGCGTATGAGTGTGTGTCCTCATGCAATATTAAATAGTCAGTATGTGTGGGTATAAAGAGTGGTGGGGCTGGGATGCAGTGAATTATATATCACTATTGATTTGCACACACACACACAAATATGCACATGTGCACAAACACACACACACACACACACACACACACACTCACACACACTTTATTAGATTAAAGCACACAGCTAAAACACAGACAACGGCAAGAGTCTAATAGCCGATGTAGAGAGGAGGAGTCTGTCCACAAAGACACCAACACACAAACTAATGTATCCACCAGGCTGCTGCTGTGCCAGCAAAATGCTTGTTCTCTTCTACTTGAAAAAAACCAGACTCAAAATTACACTAAACACTACTTTGGATTCAATGGGTTACACACACACACACACACACACACAGACACACACATGGCCGGTATCATCCAACAGCGTGCAAAGTTTTTCAGCTTTCTCTCGCACATTGTTTTACTTTTGCAGTCTGCAGATGTACTTTCCAGTCAGTGCTCCGGACAAAAATAAGTCTGCTACTCGGGAAAGCTGTTCTCAACCCCAAAAAATAAATAAATAAATAGAAGTGGCTTGACAAATCCACCGTGAAATCTCCCAAACACCAAACAGCAAACAGATAAAGTCGTCAGGCGGTGGGGAACTTTGTACAACAGACCATTGTTGGTGTTTATAAATGCAAAAATGGAGTTGATCAATGTTTTTTTTTTTGTTCCAATCGTTCATTAAGGACAGATGGAGCAGTGTTCATCACTGTCACCACAGTCAGGACCATGTGTTGTACTTGATGGACGACAAGTTTGCATCATGCATTAGTACAAAACAAGATCCTGATGAAAGTAGAAGTACTAATTTAAACTTTACTTAAGAAAGAAGGTACTGGTCATGATATGTCCTCAAATATTAAAGTAAAAAAGTAAAGTATTTATAACATGATAACTATGAATTTGGTGGCCACGGTGTCTTGAGTTTTGCATACAGAATCAATGTAACACTAATTGGATCATAGATCGTATAATAAATATAATGGGGACAAGGTATCACCATGCAAAATTTTTTAAAACTCTTAAGTGTAAAGGTTGAGGTATTTTACCAGAAAACACTGAATTAGTGATTCTTTTGAAAGAAACGCCGTCTGTGACCAGTGATTATAAAGTTACCTTGAACGCCTCAAGCTTTTCACGCCGCGTTTGAATCATTCACTTTGAAAACACTCGAGGTTTGTCCACGTTGCTGCTGGTGTTTCTCTGCGTTTCACAAACTACACATTGACTTGCCTCCATGCATTCTCTCCGTTCCTTTTATGTGCTACATCTCTTACGTCTAGTCATCCCCCATCCAAGTGTGTGTGTGTGTGTTTGTGTGTATGATGGAAACAGGAGGAGGAAGATGTGTGTGTGTGTGTGTGTGTGTGTGTGTGTGTGTGTGTGTGTGTGTGTGTGTGTGTGTGTGTGTGTGTGTGCGCGTGTGCGCGTGTGCGTGTGTGTGTGTGTGTGTGTGTGTGTGTGTGTGTGTGTGTGTGTGTGTGTGTGTGTGTGTGTGTGTGTGTGTGTGTGTGGTGTGTGTGTGATGTCACACATTAAGTTTCATAAAGTGGACAATAGATACATTTTGCAAGATGTTGGGTTTGTTGAAAATGTTTTACAAACCACTCGATGAGTGGCAAGAGGCAGAACAATTCTCCACTTGTGGACTTTTCTGTGTGTTGAGTCGTGTGAATCAGCCGGATTGTGGTATTCACTATCGCTCCTTTGAGAAGTGACCAGTGAAACGGTTTTCACAGCTTTATCTGTTCCTCAGTTGGATCTCCTGCTTTGTTGGTCAAACATCAATCCATGCAGCTTTGAAGAGTTTCTCTCTTTCGATCCCTGCTTTGGTTTTAGGCTGCAGAAAATATCGGTCATGCACAGTTTTACTTCACTTTTACTTTTCCAGTGATGCACCTGAGCGACAGACTCCTTCTAACGGTCGGTTTTTGTTTTTTAAAAAAAAAAAAGAAGTTCAGCAACAAATAATATTCACGTGTTGCTATTACAGTGGTACTTCTCCTTTGACTTTCATCTTCCTGCATTTTCTTAATTAAACTTGAATTGTATCATGTTTGTACAAGCAGCAAGGATGAAAACAAAACCATTCCCACAAGTTCGTAGGGGGGGACTGTAGACTGAGTGAGCATCCTGCAATGAACTCAAGTTACTCTGATACAGTCACTCATAACTCACACTCCTCCTTCCCCTTTCCCCTCCTCACCTTCACCCACCTCCCCGCTCTGCCACGACTATCTAGCATTTTAATGCATCTATAGTCATGCTAATGGTCCTCGGAATCCCAAATAATTTCTTCTTTGTCCTGCAGTGCCACTCAGCACTGATAGAGGAGTGGTATCTCCCTCCCTCTTCCTCCCTCCCTCCCTTTATACTGACAGAATGTGATTTTGACAGAGTCCTGTCAGTCTTTCAGTCTGTCTTTCTCTCACACTTATTCTGTGTGTCAGATTAACGGAGGAAAGGAGGGAAGAGTGCTGACAGGGCATGTAGAGAGGAGAGGGGAGGGGAGGAGGGGAGGAGAGGGGAGAGGAAGGAGAGCAGAGCATGCGTTTTACATTATGAGTGCTTCCAACCTTTCTATTCATGCAGGTTGACCTTTCCATCAGTAGGTAATCGAGAGGAGAATGTCCTTTACTATAAAGGCTTGATGTTAAGTCACGCTCCTCTCAGCCCCAAAGAGAGACGAGAGCCCCCGATGTCACTGCAACACGGCCCGGGGTGAGAGGAGAGAGGTGGGGGGGGGGTGGAAGCGCAGCGGCTGGGGTGAGGGGCGCTTGGTGGACGGATATTACAGAGGTGGTAGTCATAGTAGTGGCAGTGTGTGTGTGTGTCTGTGTGTGAAGGGTAGGGAGGAATGGGAGGGGAACAATATTGGTCTGCCAGTGCAGGTCATTGTAGAGAAAACATAAAACATAATCATCCATTAAAATGCAGCTTCACACCCTCCATCACGTCCGCGATGGAGCTGCTGCCATAAACGCCGTGTGTGTCTGGGTGTAGGTACACACACACACACACACACACTCACACACACACACGCATCACTCAGCGATGATAGATCAAGGTCTAAAAAGCCCAAAGAGAGCGAGAGGATGGGCTTTCTTGAGGTTTTCTGTTAGGTCAGTTTATTTATATACATATGTGTGCGTGTAAATGGCAGCCGCCGCCTCGGAGTGTCGAACAATGTTTGGAATCTCGTATTCTTTGATAGAATTTATATTTGATCATCATGAGTTAGTGTGTGACAGTGAAAACTAGAATGTGACGTGAATAATACATAAGATTGTCGCTACACTATTATACACTGTAGTTATGACACTATAAATTCAGATTACTTGTAAACCCTTCCTGATTTTTTTTTATAGAAGATGTGGACAATAGTTTCATAAAAACAACTTTCAGGGCTAAAGACAGTAATTTGCCTTCAATTTGCAATTCCCATGTGCCATGAAAGCAGTTCTAGTTTCTCAGCTCAGGCGTTGTGCATAGCCCGTGGTCAGTCTTATATTAGCATTGAATAAAACCTGCAGAGGTTTTTTTTTTTTTATTAGTCATATCAGAAAACTACACTTACAATAATGAAAAAAATATATATAAAATTGATCATTGTGGGGGCCACAAATCGTTCATCCTCACCACCAAAAGGTCAAATGGTAATGAATTGTTTATTGTATGATAACTGGAACTACAGACTTAACATACAAACCTGAATGAATTCATGTAAATTGAGGATTTTGAAATAAAGCACATGAATTTTAGTTTGAAAGACCATGATTATGACAAGAGCAAGACTGTAAAAGTAGACTAAATGCATGATCTTTGACTATCTGATTTGGCCACATTATATTGAGGTGGCCTCATGGTTAAGCTGTAACTAAAGGTCCAGTGGTTTAAGTCCTGTGGCTGAGAGGTCATGTAACTAACGTACAGACATTTAAAAGCCCCAAAGACTGTTAGATTTAGTCATATGTCGTCAAAATCCTCACAAGGAACCAACACATCACAACAAATCGATTGAGCCTGTACTAAACACAAACTTTTTCGAGATATCGAACAAAGAAATAATTCAAAAATGAACCAGAAGTGTTTCTGCAGCTCTGATGACCCTGATTGAAAACAAACCCGAAATTCTGTCACTCAACTTAGAGACACAATCGTTATACATTTAGCGTTTAGTAAAAGCAGCTTAATAATGCTACAGAGTTCTCTTTGTGACCTGCTGTTCAATAAAAATGAAAATTGTAGATGAGTAAATAAACACAAATTTCTTCCATAAAAACTTTCAGATGCTCGCCGACAGTCTGGGGAACAAATTCGCCACTAAACTACTTGATATGATTAATAAAATAGATTCTAGTCTAATCTTTAAGAGGCAGATAAACTGAATTAAAGTGGGCTGGAGCCGCTCTTTGATGGTTACATTCATCTGCAAACAGAGAATCTGAAACAAACACAGAGTGTTTTAAATGCCAATCAGTGAGGCCAAGTCTCTGTTTTAGACTTTTAGTTTAACTTGTGTCACGCAGAAGACAAAGTTTAACCACACATAACATGACTATACACTGTAAACCTCCACTGACTGAGGGTAAGCGAGCTTCAGGCGGCTCTGTGTATAACTCGCTCCAGCCCGGCAGATCAGAATGGCTGGCAGCGAGCTTACATGTTTGTCATCTAAAAACTATTCACCCTCCACTTAGCCAAGAACACAACACAAACAATAGACAGCCCGTTAACAATGTGCCATTATCTGGAGCATGATAGGAGGAGGGGTGCACTGGGGAGGGGAGGGGAAAAGAAACTGAAAGAGCAAGAAAAGAGAGCGACAGAGCAAGCTGCGAAAAAGAGAGAATAAAGGCAGGGAGATGAGAGGGAGGATTGCAGAGAGACCAAACTGTTATTTAAACCAGGCGGCCACGAAAACATCACAATAAATAACTCGGCTGTTTAGTCTCCACCTCAGACGTTTGGGGGAGCGATGGAGCGCAACACGCACTGGAGAGGGAGGGGAGGTGAGAGGGGGGAGAATTAAAAGGATTTGGGAGGGACGGAGTGGTGGAAGAAGGAGAGGAGGGATGGAAAAAGGAGATAAAAACACATTAGAGGATCGCACTGTGTTGTCAGACTCAAAGGAGTATCTTGGATCGTCCCTCCTTTCGACTAATGAAAGAAGTAGCTTCACAGTCCAGTAGCAGGACGCGAGCCTGCCTCCAAACACACGAATGCGCACACACTCACACCGTTGGCCTTTAGAAAACAACCACGTTTAGCTCCCTTTCACATGACACCGAGGATTTCATTCACTTGTTTAGTGTCACGGTGTCACAGCACAATCAGCTGAGACTCACACCTTCCCTTGTATGATTTTTTTTTTCTCTCTCTCTCTCTCTCCCACACACACACACACATGTGCGCACAGCCGCCCTTTCTCATCCTCAGCAGAAAGAATGGCACAGTGAGGGCACCTTTGACTGCGCGGAGCGCCGCCTCGCCAGCCAAGGCCGTTGATGAGAGGAAAATAGTGCTAATGCAGCAAGGAAGCTGTTCTTTCCCAATTAAGCCAATAAAACACATGCTCCCCTCCTTCCTGTAACTGCCTAATAAGCCATAAACACAGCTGAACATTTATAATTCTAGCGAGTCCATAAAAAAAGCACTTCCCATGTGTGCAGGGGTGAGGTGTGTGAAGAGGGTGAAAACGCTGGCGAGTGCAGCGGCAGCCCCAGCGAGCCATGGAGAGAAATCGCTTTTTCAACTAAAAGAAATATTTAGTACCTCGCTGAATTAATGCGAGGGAGCGGGAGGTGGTGGGTGAGAAGGAGTGATGCAGAGAGGAGGAGGAGGAGGAGGAGGAGGAGGAGGAGGAGGAGGAGGAGGAGGAGGAGGAAAAGGAGGAGGGCTCAGCGCTGGCTTGCCAGACTAAAGAAAGTGCATCTATTTTCCCTCCTCTTCTTTCTCCTTCTGCATTCAGGAGATGCTGAACTCCCTGAAGAGATGAGCTGAAGACCTTCGCATGCACATGCAGCTTCCCATGCATCTATTCAGGCGCACACGCACACCAAGTGATATGTGCTAATATATGTTCTATATAAAGTTTATGGACCAGTTCACGTGCACGCCGACTTGTTATGTGGAGGAAACAAATGAACAGAAAGATGGAATTAAACAACAAACACAAGAAGCAAATGCGGAGACGGAAAGCCAGGGATGAAGTTGGATGAGTTCATTAAAGAAAAAAGAGAAAAGTAGGAGGTCAAGAGATGGGAGTGGGAGAAGCAACATTTTGGGAGAACGGTGATAGTGAACGGGGAGAAACTCTCTTCAGTTCATCAGGTTTCCAGTGAGTTCGGCTGCTTCCTGGACCACGTTTGTGGCCTCCTCCTTGAGCTGGCTCGGCGCGTCTCCTCCGGGGCAAAAAAAGAGTCGTAAACACAGCGTGGGATCGCTGTAAAGTAGTTCCTAAAAAACACATTTGCAGTTTACTGACTTAAGAGCAGGAGCCCTGGTCTGGTTGGAGGGGGAGAACAAAAATTGGAGGGGTGGCAGAGATAAAAGATGTGATGGAGGAGACGAATCGGCAGATTCTGGACATTTATTACGGGGCTGAGCTGAAGGAAGAGACGCCGTGCTGCTGAGGTGAACAGGTTTTTACAACATAGTCATCCCTCCAAGCAACGTAGTCTCCTTCGCTCATTACTCAGGGTTAGTTGATGTGTCAAACTGACCTGGTGCGGGAGTTTGCATGTTCTTCTTGTACATCCTTGTCTCACGGTGTTTGCTTTTTGTTCTATAATACCCTGGCGACCTGTCCCTTTTGGTCACGCTGGTGTTGCTTCGATTGCATTTCTAACGGTTGGTAGTAGCTGTAGCTTGTAGGAGCAGTCACACAGTGCTGTGTCACAAGGTGGGCGGTCATGAAATTTTGGAAACTGTCTGAACATTGAACAGTGTCTCGCGGCCTTCACAAAGGGAATAATGCTTACTTCCGCCTGGTTTCATTGGTATTCAAGATAAATTAGCTTCAGATCATCAGAAAAGATTTAATTGAACCGTATACTTGTTTCTGAGTGTGTAGATTGCAGTGGTATAGCTCTGCCCTGCACTATATTGTATTTGAGTTGTTTTTGTTCAAAGATGTTTCCAGTTCATAAGAACTACTAAGAATTGTAAGAGAATTTGGTACGTTTTGTTTGCATTTTGTTTGTGGTCCATCACGGGTTACGGCTGCAGTAAAAAGCAGTGTGGCTTCAGTATAGGCACCATTAAAGTTTCATTCGATCTCAGCGAGAGAGAGAGAGAGAGAAAGAGAGAGAGAGAGAGAGAGAGAGAGAGAGAGAGAGAGAGAGAGACAGAGAGAGAAAGAGAGAGAGAGATTACAGCCAGTGCTGTTCAAAGCATTTTGTTTAAGTGTTCAACAGATTGCAATTCTGCAGAAGAGTCGAATCAGTGTAAACTTCACACAGTCAATACACAAATATACATCAAGCTGCACTGTACACACACACACACACGCACAATTATACGACATTCCACCTCTGTGTGTGTGTGTGTGTGTGTGTGTGTGTGTGTGTGTGTGTGTGTGTGTGTGTGTGTGTGTGTGTGTGTGTGTGTGTGTGTGTGTGTGTGTGTGTGTGTGTGTGTGTGTGTGTGTGTGTGTGTGTGTGTGTCTCTTTCCTGCTATTGTCAGACGGAGATTGATACCGCCTCTTGTTACTGACAGACGATTGTCGAAGCTTCCTGAACTAATTATAAAAAGCAACAACAGTACCTCGCACACCCTGTCTGCCCGCCCGCCCGTCTGTCTGTCTGTCTGTCAGTGTCTGTCAGTGTCTGTCTGTGTCTGTCTGTGTCTGTCTGTGTCTGTAGTTGCCTGCCCACTTGCTTGTTTGTCTGTATCCACAATCAATCCTGACCTGAAAAAGATGTTCATTCATATGTGAAACTTCAACAGCAAAGTGAATACTTTAGAAGAGATGGAGAGCAAACAGAGCGAGAAGAAGAGAGGAAGAAGAATTCGAGGTGCCAGAAAGCGAAAAGGTGCAAATGTCAGTCTGAACTGAGCCCCTCCTGTCTGAGAGAAGTTACATGTTGCATTAACACATACAAGCTGGGAATGTTGTAAATCCTCGGCGTTAGAATCAATCCTGTCAGGTGTGTGTGTGTGTGTGTGTGTGTGTGTGTGTGTGTGTGTGTGTGTGTGTGTGTGTGTGTGTGTGTGTGTGTGTGTGTGAGATGAAACAGTATTCACACATTGAATGCTCCGAACAGGAAGTGGCAGCAATCCACTTCCCGTTCGGATGGAAATCTCATCTGCAGGGCGAGCTGCCCAGGGTGTTACCACACGCAACAAGCACACAATCTGCAGTGCAAATATATGGAATAACAAAAGCACACGCACGCACACACACGCACACACATGCACACACACACAGAGTCACACAGGAGCATGGACCACCACCCAGTCTATTTCAGTTTGTCATGTATTGTCACCTGAGCCAACAGTAAATACAAACGCTTTGTTCTCAGAGCAGCTCGGCTTTGGGGGCTTTTTCTTTGTGTGACTTTGGGTGCATTTGTTTCATAAACCAACAACAACAGTCCTATTAATAAGTATTATCCTTATTGAGTGAAAACCTACTGGTTTGTTGCATGATTGTAATTCTATACAAACAACTTCCCACTCATGAACGTCAGAAGAGAGTTTGGGTGAGTTAAAGAATAGAATCCGAAAGATCAGACAACTGCAACGACTCTAAAGAAGATTCCAGCACAACAGCAGCATTCAATTACCAAATTCAGGAGTGCAAGAAAAAACTGTAAGCACACAGTACAGCAATGGAGTTACTCTTTAAAAATAAAGCCAATGTTTACAATCTGCACTTTTAGCTTTAGTACAGCCTTCATTATATTTCTAACTAAAATGCACAGTTAAAAACCCAATGGCAAATAAACAAAGGAAATATAGATCCAGATACAATGTTTTTTAGTTTCCCTAAGAGACTAATTAAATTTGAAAAATAGGACACACGAACACCCCAAAACAAGCGTTTTCTCAGACTAGACCAGTACAATAAAAGGAAAACTTGGTGTTTTTTTAGGCCATAATTTATAAAAAAAAAAAGTCTTTAATAGGTGACAACATTAAAGGAAACTATGAAATAACGACTGATTTGATACTTAAATTATACATCGTACATGCAAAATTACATTAAAACTGAGCTTTGGAAGAAGGTATCTGGGGATACTTCAACATATAAACTTAAATGTTTCAAGCATTTAGACTTAAGAGATAATTATAGGCTTCAGTTAAGAAAAGAAATGACAACATTTGACCCTAGAGAATATTTAATCATTGTGTAACACTTTATTTTTTGATTTTTATGACCTATAAGTTAAAATTGTAAAGAATAAAACACTTTTTCAGATGCACCTCTATTGTCTGAGCCATAGTCACACTTGTTGCTCTCTTTGGAACAGTGGAGCTGATCCCATGCAGGATCTGTTGACGCTCATCTGTCTACACTTCATGGACATTTTAGTGGCTCCTTAAATCACAAAAAAAATCCCGTATGTTTACTGATTTCATTGAGGCATTCTTAGCAGGCCGCGTAGAAATAATTAGCTACTCCACAAAAGCAACACATTCTCAGACAAGAATTAGAATAAAATAAAAACAAATAAGTTTAATCCTCCCTCTCACCATTTATGTCTGGCTGCCTGTTCGCTGAGGCAAACAAACTGATTTAACTGGTAAATAAAGTCACAACACTCAGGCTGCATCTCCTGAGATTTAACCTTAACCCTGAAGAGTGTTGCATAACAGCAGCTAACTTGACAGATAAAGCACGGGCTGTTAACACCCCCCACCACCCCCACCACCTACCACCCTCCTCCTCTTCCCCAGTGTTTGACTAGACAGCAGTATCCAAACACAGGGACTCCTCACTACACTGACTTTACAAGGACTAATTACCGCCTGGCACTGAGTGTAGACAGATGGTAGAGAGAGAGAGAGAGAGCGAGAGCGAGAGTGAGAGTGAGAGTAAGAGTAAGAGAAGAAGAGATATATCAGAGGAAATACAGGCTTTATTGTCACTATTGCTGTACTTTAGTAATTTGTGTCAAGTAATTATTGTTTAAAGGTCCAATATCATACAGCTTTTCAATAACTTCACCGAGGTGTCAGAGGTCCAACAACATTGTATTGAAAGTGTATTTCCCCAAATCCAGCCTTGGTCCTGAATTTCAGCCAGTCTAAAAGTCCCTCTGGTGAGCTCTACTGAGAACAGGCTGTTTCTGTGTCTGTACCTTTAAATGCTAATGAGCTGTGTCTGTCCACGCCCACTCCAGTGTTTGTGAGTGGGGGAAAAAATGGCACCCGCTCATAATTTTAGAAGGCCGAGCCCATCTACCTGTGGGAGGGTCAAAGTGAGCGTCCAGTAGCAGAGGAAGTGGTTATTTCCACAGTTGACATCATGAAGGGTGAGAAAGTGCTTGCTTACTCCACCTAAAAGGCGGAGCAAATAAGTGAGGGAGATGACAGACTGTTTTCAGGGGCCTCATCCACACGGGACACATATCACTGCTCGAAAACCATTGCAAAGTGAATTTTGCACATTGTGTTCATACAGAGCTGCACGGTGGTGTTGTGTGTAGCACTCTAGAGAAAAGAAAGTGGGTTTTATTGGTGGTTTAATCCTACACTGCCATACAATTACATTTAAGGTTTTATTGGTGGCTCTAAATACCCCATGGATGTGATTGTGATTGTGATATGTGATACATCAACTTAACTTTGAGAAAGGTAAAAGCTAATGGAATACATTCAACATGAACACAGTTACAATTCAGACAGTTTTTCTGACTGTATTCCTTTTTCACACATGTAGGAAAGTTATGGTTATTTAACAGAGGAATTAGTCTTCAGAATCCTTCCTAATATTAACAAGCTAAAGAGCTGTGCATTTCTTTCAGGTGTTAAAGGAGAGCAAACACAGTTGTAGTAGAGCTGCATGTCAATCATCACTATCTTCCCACTGGATGTATCAACAGCGAGGCTTGTTAACATGTTTGTCACAATTGCAGAAAAATGATTTATCAATACTGAAGCGGCTAAAAGTTGACAGTTGAAAGCAAAGTACTGAACGTAATCACACGTCTGCCAGTAATACAATCAGGCATGTATCTGTTTTATGTATGAATTAAGGGCATACCATAGCAAAAACAGACGATCAGAAGATTTTTTCACTCGTTTTCTTTCATCTTTAAAAGGTGAATTAGTGTTTCTCTTATCACTCTCAATGGCCCACTCCTTCAGGTTTAGAAACACTGCGACTGTCTTCTCTGACTGAGACGCTTGGACACAACGGAGCCATATAGTAATGCCATTATAACCAGATCTGTGCTTTGCCTCTGACAAGGAAAACTTTCTATGGTCAATAAAACCTCAGGCTATAGCCACACAAATATGCCTTTACTCTGAAATCAAAGCTGATCTCTCCTGTCATTCTATAGAGAATTTTACAGCGTCAAGCATGACGTGACTGTTTTCAAATATGGCTGTCCCTTGAATGAAGTTAGAAAATTGTCAAAGTCTTCATTTTAGAGAGCTAAGACCAAAGTATAAATGTAAAAGATTAGACGTGAAGGATATTATATACACACAGACTTGGCGTCAGCGTTCACGATGTGAGTGTGTTCCCCTATCGTTGGACCTTCTCTGTGTCTATAAATGTAAGAAACATCAAAAATGCAATATGTGCACTGCTGTTTTCTCATTTACTCACCGTGCAGTCCCTCCACCTACGCCCCATCCCAGTCTTCCCCTCCTCCCTCTCAACTCTTGATTCTTCTTTTCAACCCTCTCCTGCTCCCCCCCCCCCCCCCCCCCCGGACTTCCCACCACACTTATTCCTTCTCCGCATCCCCCATCACTCTCCCAGCGCGCCCCTCTCGTTAGCCGGGTATAAATCTCCAGAACTAACCCAGTAATTTAACCAATTAGCATCTCAGATATGAAGGTGGCACCTAAATTACGACAGTGCAGAATAGTGATGCATGTAGCCTGGGCTGCTGAATTTACAACCTCTCGTTACATATTCAACCAGCATAAATCAAGTGTTCCCCACTGACACACGGCCTTATGGGTAGGCACGGGCCGAGGTGGAAGGAACAGTCTCAGGGAGGAGAGTTAGTTAATCATGTGGAAATAAGAAGCATAACCTAGATTCACACACACACACACACACACACACACACACACACACACACACACACACACACACACACACACACACACACACACACACACACACACACACACACACACACACACACACACACACACACACACACACACACACACACACACACACACACACACACACACGTAATAAAACACATACTGACACATACAGTTACACTTAGTGGCACAACAATAACAAACATGGGAGCTCATTCGCTCTTGTACACGCACACACATCCTTGCAATCACGCACACACGTATACTTGTATAAGCAATACATAACATGAACACAAAAAAAACCCATCACAAAACTAAAACAATGTAACGCCGATTCCAAGCCCAGATATTTGCCCCCAGATGGCACCTCCCTCACCTTCCCTCTCTTCCTTTCACTACTCCAATCACACACACACACACACACACACACACACACACACACACACACACACACACACACACACACACACACACACACACACACACACACACACACACACACACACACACACACACACACACTCCTGCCTAAATGAGTATTTCCGTGTGTTGATGGGGAAGACAAAGAGCTCATGGAGCCATTGGTGTGTGTGTGTGTGTGTGTGTGTGTGTGTGTGTGTGTGTGTGTGTGTGTGTGTGTGTGTGTGTGTGTGTGTGTGTGTGTGTGTGTGTGTGTGTGTGTGTGTGTGGGTGTGTGGGTGTGTGAGAGTGTGTTTGTGCGTGCGTGTGCGTATGCCCGTGTGTGTAGGCTCATGCGGCTCTGCTGTTATCTGAGCACGTGGTTTCAGCAGCGGCGGCAGAGCGAGTGTCTGGTCGTCACAGCAGTGGCGGCGACAGCCAGTGAGTGATAACTGTAGTAAAAGTGTAGTAAACAGTCTGAGTGATGGCGGCTGTCGGCGGGGCCAATTGAGCGTGTGACATCAGCCGTGACACATCAGCAGAGAAGCACAACGGTAATGACAGCATCGCCACGCAGCGCGCTGAGGCTATCTGTTACTGCTTAACAGCCGACACACACACACACACACACACACACACACACACACACACACACACACACACTGAACATATTGCCGCTGATGGGGATAAATCTGACTTCCAGCCACAGCTAGAAGCTGCAATTGTTCTGGAATTGCTCAGAAGTCATGATGGACAATTTTTTCTGAATGTGGGGGGAGGTTGCCCGTAACTTAAAGCCGGGGAATCTCAGGTACAAGGGTTTTAGGTATAGTTAGGAAGGTGAAAGGTCATGAGCTTGGGGTCCCTGGAGGAGGACAACAAATACAGCTGCTCCCAAAGGACAAGTCTCAGAGCATCATTATAACACACACACACACACACACACACACACACACACACACACACACACACACACACACACACACACACACACACACACACACACACACACACACACACACACACACACACACACACACACACACACACACACACACAAACTCTATATACCACAAATCATTATAACATGTAGTCTTATAATGAGGTGGTCACCTTCTAAACCTTCTAAAAACTAATCCCCTGATGTCTCTCTCTCTCACCTACCAGCCTCCCAGGAGACACCTCCAACTGCGAGGGACTCGTAATTAGACATGGGGACACAGGAATGTGAGACACAGGCTCAGGCAGCACTTAATGGTGAATGTGGGCCATTGTCAGAAATATAATTATAGTGAAATTCAGGATGCGGCATCCCAAACACGACTTTGTGTATGCTTGTTGGTGAAAGGTTCTGAAAAAAAATGACATAAAGTCAAATATAGGTGCGCTTTGAGCTACAACATAAATATAATTCTTGAGTCCTGCCGCCTACTTCAGGGGAGCGTTTTAAAAGACGGTGAAATATCACTCAGGCTGTCAGCTCTCATGGAGAGTTTCAAATGAAAGTAGTCGCTGCAGCAATTAATCAGGTTTGTGAATCCTACAGAGGGATCCGGTAATTGAATGGCTCAGTGGGACTTTAACTGACAACTGTCAATAAATGTAACTCGTTACATTACCGCGGAAACAGCAGTGTAGCCCTGGAGTGCAATGCCCAGACCCATCACCCACTGCAAAATGTATATATGTTATATGAGAACCAAGAGCCCAAGTTTGGATGTTTTTCCCTGTGTGTGCAGGATTTTCTCCAGAGTCTCAGGTTTCCACAAACATGTGTTTGTCTGTTTGTTTGTTGTTGACTGTAAATTGCCAGTAGGCGTCAATTATCAGCGTGTGTGATTGTCTGTGTGTTTGCTCTGTTATGGACTGGTGAGCTGTCCAGGGTGTGTTCTGCCTTCACCCAGAGCCATCTAGGGTCAGGCTCCACTGCCTCATGAGACTCATTTGGATTGAAAATGAATGGGTGGATGAGATCCCAATCCGGATCAAATTAAAACATTTCTTGTATCCTCAGTTCCCAAACACTTCAAAAGAGTTACTGTAAGGGAAGTTGGTGGTTGGGCCATTGATCAAACCTTTTTGTAAATGTTATGAAGACCTCAAATTCAAAACTGATTTAGATTGATTCAAATCTGATGATATTCATAAGTTGATATGTCAAAGATTTTCAGTTTTTGCCTTTTTAACAGGATTTTCTTTCCAAGAGTGTCACACATTAAACAAAATACAGCACATATTTTTTATTGAATCCATACAGTAAATGATCTAAGTTTCAACATATAATTTTGAATAATTCTCAATTTCAACATTATATGAGTTGCCTTTGCATAATTTAAGTAAAAATGAATTTGTACTTTATGTTTTTATTTACACATTTATTATTAACAGAATTTCCTAACGTGCAATGGATGTAGGAATCTTAAACAGTTTACCAAATATTCTTGAACTGGTGTGGTGTCAGACAGCCAAGAGTTTACTACGACATGCAGAGACCAATAATGTCAAAGTTTTTCAGTATCATTAGGTCTGTAAGATACCATTTCATTACATTGTTTACAGGAACAAGTTCATGTGTCATACAAGGGAGATGTAAAATGTAAACTAGTTGAAAATGTTGCTGATTTAGTCATACAAAAGATATTCATGAGAATTATAGTTTCCTTTCATTAAAGGACATCATTAAATTCAAATCAAACGCAAACATCACAATGTTGTTGAAGTGTTTTTCTCTTGCATTTACTCTTTATGCGTTTGCATGTTTCTATCTGTCGGCACAAGCAGCAAATGCACTAAGTTGCTGTCACCTTTTGGCTTTCGGGCCAGTTTCTCATAAAAGCGAGCATTATAAATACTCCAAGAAGACCAGCTATGTTTATGCCAAAGCCACAGGTCACAGAGAAGAAATGCAGATTTAGAGAAACTGTCTTTCATTTTAAATAAACACCCAGATGATAGCGGCGGGTTTGACACTTAAGCTGGCTTACACCTACGCTGCTTGACACGAGTTCAAGTGTTTCTATCTCTCGCTCTGCGCTCGGAGAAAGATTCAGTGAGGGAGGGAGAAGGACAGAGAGAGGGCGAGAGAGAGAGAGAGAGAGAGAGAGAGAGAGAGAGAGAGAGAGAGAGAGAGAGAGAGAGGGGGGGGGATTGGAGGACCAGGAAGAGAGCAGCATTTTACCTCTGAGGGTCAAACCCAAAAAAAAAATAAAAAATCAGCTGAAATTCTCTGTGATCAATAAGCCCACAAAACACATGCACCCACACAGAGCGCACACATGAGCAACATAAACACACACCAGTTACTTCTAATAGGCACACACGAGCTCAAAAACCTAAGCACTTAGCATAAAACTAACACACATTGGAGAAGAGGTGGCCACAGCTGTGCTCTCCTCTCCAGCACCGTGGTAACTGACGGCTAATCGATTAGTGCTTGGTGACCTCTGACCCCGCCAGCTTCCTGTCTGACAGATTACACCTCCGCAGTTCCATTGGATTGCATTCGACTGCCTGTGTGTTTGTTTGTGTGTGTGTGTCTGTGTGTGTGTGTGTGTGTGTGTGTGTGTGTGTGTGTGTGTGTGTGTGTGTGTGTGTGTGTGTGTGTGTGTGTGTGTGTGTGTGTGTGTGTGTGTGTGTGTGTGTGTGTGTGTGTGTGTGTGTGTGTGTGTGTGAGTGTGTGGGCCCTGGCTTTTTTGCTTTCTAACTCAACAACAGAACAAAAATATGTTGGTCCGGTTCACTTGCACTACATATCTAAACACATGCGTTATGTGACTGTATCTGTGGAACTGTGTTTGTGTGTGTGTGTGCATTCGTGCGTGGATTTGTGCGTATGTGTGTGTGTGTGTGTGTGCGTGCGTGCGTGCGTGCGTGCATGTGTGGAGAGGGATGTTATGGTAGTGAAATCTATAGTGTTTGTTGTTGTTTGGGCGTGTGCTGTATGTTACCGTGGAGACACAGACGTTGCGCCGATCAGGCAACTTGGGCTGGGTGTATGTGTGTGTGTGTGTGTGTGTGTGTGTGTGTGTGTGTGTGTGTGTGTGTGTGTGTGTGTGTGTGTGTGTGTGTGTGTGTGTGTGTGTGTGTGTGTGTGTGTGTTAGGAGGTAGATAACAATGCCCCTCTCGGCAGGACACTGGTGCTTTCTTCCTGGCCTTCTCTACACAGGAAACACTGTCCCCCACTCTCTCTCTCTCTCTCTCTCTCTCTCTCTCTCTCTCTCTCTCTCTCTCTCTCTCTCTCTCTCTCTCTCTCTCTTTCTCACACACTTGCACAGACAGATATTTTTACCTTTACAGGTTGCAATGACTTCACCATCGCGCTCGAACAAAGGGAAACGAGTCCATTGTGGACTTGCGTCCATCCTAAACACACACGCACACATACAGTACACATACGCCGCGTACACACACACACACACACACACACACACACACACACACACACACACACACACACACACACACACACACACACACACGCACACACAGGAGAGCGCAGTGCTTGCAGACTCAGCCGTCCGTTAGATCAGACAAGGTTAGCATTTTTATTCCGACACGGCTATTAATAATGAAATGATGCATGGCTGGCACATTTACGCTCTCCTCCCCTTGCCTCTCTCTTCTCCTCGACAAATTCCTTTTTACAGTTGTACAAACTCTCATACTGTAGGTAAACACACTTTCGCTCAGCCTCCCAAAACACCTCAACCACCGGTTCACTTTGCGGTAAGAGGGAAAATTCCCACTCTCATCAGTGTGTCTGTTAACGTGTGTATGTGTGCAGTCTGCAGGGAGTTTCCAGATAAACTGAATTTGTTTGCTTTTTAATGACGGAGCTTAAGATATTCACACACACATGCGCACCAACCACCTATCATGAAAGAGCCACTCTGTACTTTTACCCCTTAACGCCGCATATGTGTGTCGAGAGAGACTAATGGCTGTCCAGTAATGGGGGTATGGTAAGAGAGATCTTTGTGCAGGTATCCAAAGGCCTCTAACCACAGTCTCATCGCCCACCGGGAGGTTATCCACATACCACACGAATACACACACACGCACACATTGCCAGACAGCCAGTCCAATACTACGTTACATAATCCCTCTCTGAGTTAATTAGTCAGTAAGTTTGCTGATCAATCAGCCAAGTCAGTAAATCAGTCAGTCAGTAGGTTAATTAGCCAGTCAGCTAATTTGTCAGTCAACCACATGGAGACGACCGGCACACATTGAACAAAAAAGAGACGTCTTATTTTTTTTCTCCCCCTGCCATTGTGTATTCTAACTCCAGTATATCATGTATAAGGTACAGGCTTGAGGCTTTACATGGACTCTCATACACTGTGTCGGGACTGCAGACTCCGCGGCCTACTTCCAGACGTCTCAAATCCCCACCGGCATTTTGGATTTTTGCGGCAATTCGAAGGAGTGGCTCAATGAGAAATCACTGCAATGAGCTGGACTTACCCACATAGATGGGAAGTCATTAAGTAAAAGTACTTTGTTCCTGTACTTAGGTATCATTTCTGTACTTAGTATTCAAATATATATAAACAATTATCCGTACCAATAATTAATGTCCCAATAACTTAAATAATGATATCACGATAAGACGATATGAACACTTTGTGCCAAAAATTATGAGACAATCATGATAAATAACATTGTTTAGCTTCAGTTTGTTTTCGTAATATTTTCTTATTCAGCATGTTTTTGTTCTGCGAATGTTTTATCATTGTGTGTTTCTTGTTTTTTGTTGTGATTTTCACAATGATGTTGACGTCAGTGGCAGAGCTATAAATTCTTCTTTGGTAATTACATCTTTGATTTCTTACATACTGGCGTGAGCTACATTAATATGTTGAAAAAATATTCATTAGTATTGGTAGTATTGGGAGTTAATGATTATCGTCTTGCTAAAGCAGTCGTCGTGCACCCCAACTTTTAACTTTCATCTTTACCAAAATAGTCTGTTCTTCTTAACTTCTTATATTCTTGCATGTCATCCAAACTTCTAAATCTAAATGAAGGAGACAACAGCATCCAGAAAAGAAAAAAAAAAAAAAAAACTCTTCATGCACGATCGCTGTGAAAATGACCTCGACAAAAACAGACGAGAGAGGGAGAGTCGACCATCAAGAAAAGTTCCCGACTGGATGTGATGATTGTGACATGAAGGACGAATAGCTGCAAGGGTGGAAGTGAACTGCGTATTACAGAGTGATGACAGCCCAGGAGAACAAACTCCATGAAAATGTTGAATGAAAAATGTTCCAATTTGTGGGCTTGACACAAAGAAGAGACAGCCATTTCCTTTGAAGTGCATCTGCTCATACTGGAGTGCTTCTTTAGTTTTATTGAACTAAGATTTATCAGTGTTTTACAATTTGAATGTAGATTTCAATGATGTTCTGATCATCCTGCGCGGGTGAACTTCAGTATAGTTGATGGAGATGTGTACATGTTGTATTATGTTCAGTTATTGTGATGCTAAACTACAGGAACTACATGTGTAGTGTCTGACAATGTGATGCCGATGAAGGACACTGAGACAGCTCAACAGCTTCAGCAGGAACAGATGGGAAAACGCGGGTGTTTTCGACCCTCATATCAGTGTTTGTAGCTTTTAGGGTAACGTGATCCCTGCCTCAGGGTGTGTATGCATGTTGGGGGGCGGGGAGAGGGGAGGGGGGTTCAATAGTGGGAGGCAGGAGCAGGATGGGAGGATGAGAGAGGTGAAAGAAGAGGAAATGGGGAGGACAAGGAAAGGAAAATTGTGTGTGTGTGTGTGTGGGGGGGGGGGGGGGGGGTCGGGCTGCAGGCACATATTACACATCTGTGTAGACCTTCTCTAGTCATGCCCTACGGCAGTTTTCTTACTAATATTCCCCGTTCACATAACACACAGGAGGGAAGATGGATGGAGAATTAAAACAGGGGGACAGATGAATAACCTGAGCTATCCTCGGCTCTGTGTTTCCTTCTCTACCACCAAGAATAACCAAAACAAACAGGAAAACAACCCGTATTTCTTGGACCTATCCACAGCCAGCAACCTTGGCCCTCAGATATTTGCTGCGAGATGGAAAGGAAGACAGCGTTAAAGACAAATACATCTCCTAGTACAGAGAGGGCCAGAATAAGAGAACAGAGTGAGAAAATGAAAATGAAATAAATAAAGTGAGCAAGAAAGAGAGAGGTCCCAATAACCCATTTGCTTTATTGCTGATGGCAATAATCCCCAGCTCTGACCGTAACCGAGACCAGCAGAGTTAGTTTAGACAGTGAAGACAATAAAAACAAAAGGGTATGCGTCTGTGCATGTGTGTGTGTCCTTTAAAGCAGGCAGTTAAACTAAATCAGGAAATAATGTGAATGCCAAGCCTCTAAATGCTAGGACAGGTGCAGACTGAGAGACTAAATGAGAGGAATGAATAAAACATACTCCTTTCTCCCTCTCGCAAACACACACACACACACACACACACACACACACACACACACACACACACACACACACACACACACACACACACACACACACACACACACACACACACACACACACACACACACACACAGTGAGCAAACGCTGACATTATGTCAATGGTATGAATAATTCCCAGTAGTTTTCATCGCCAAGCAACGGCTGACCTTTAACACAGGAAGTGATGCAGCAGCCAAATTCACAACTAAAACTATTTGACTATTCTGTTCGGATGGACTGGGGCCACTCGGTGATGTAGGGGTTAGAACTTTGGTCCCATATTAAGAATTTCCCCAGTTCAGTTCCAGGTCGGGAGCCTTTTATGTGTGGAGTTTGCGTGTTCTCCTGGTGTGGGCTTAAGTTTTTTTAAGGCACTCTGGTTTTCTTTAACGCCTGAAAAACCATGGATTTGAGGCTAATCGGTGATTCTAAATCACCCCTAAGTGTGAATGAGAGTGTTTGCAGGAGGTGGTAAAGCAGATGGGGGGAGGGATGGGTTCTTTATCTAAAAACAAAACTTTTCAACCCTCCAGTAGATACTTCGGAAGAAACACTGACGTTCCCACAAGCATCACTGCAACGAGACCTCAAACCTGTGTTGACTTTTTTATTTTTTTTTTAAATGATTTTCCTCTATAGTTGTCAATATTATTGTTAAATACTACACCATCTTCAATACAAATGCATCATCTGGTTGTTCTCGATTGTCATTTTTGTTTCAATATAGCACAACACATCAGATCTACGTCTGTAGTTACAGAAAATCCAATGACACTAAAACGTGTTAATTTTGGTCGATGTTAAGAAAATCCTGCAAAGACATAATATTTTTATTTACGCCTCACAAATCTTTCCAAAAACCTCAATCAAAAAGCTACTATGACAGGATGACTTAGTTGCCGTCGCAATAATGTACCTGAGTGTGGTTGTGGCATGTGAAACCGAGCTAAGTGGATGAAGATCTGAAAGAAAGGATGTCAAAGAAGGAAAGGAGGGATGAGTGTGGGTCATGAAAGAAGGAGGCAGCATGTTATCTCACAATCTATTTTAGATGTGTGCGGGCGTGTGTGTGTGTGTGTGTGTGTGTGTGTGTGTGTGTGTGTGTGTGTGTGTGTGTGTGTGTGTGTGTGTGTGTGTGTGTGTGTGTGTGTGTGTCTGTACATGTCAGGCAGTGACAGTTGAGCGAACAGTGACATCCCAGGTTGGCAGAGATATTTTGGTAACTGGGACAAGCGACAAGGAAAGAGGGAGAGGGAGAGAGATAGCGAGGAAGACAAAAGGCAAGAAAGATGAAGAGATCGTTTAGAAGATCCCACTCAAACCCTCTGTTGCCTTTCTTTGCGTCCCCCTCTTCCTCCTCCCCCTCTTCCTCCTTCTCCTCCTCCTCCTCCTCCTCCTCTCCCAGCTGATTGACAGCGCCCCCTCCTCCCCCACCCGGCACTCTTTGATTGACAGGACTCCCCAGACTGAGGCTCTTATCCCCTGAAACAAACCTTGCTCTGCTCCTCCTTCTCCTCCTCCTCCTCTCTCTCTGTTGTGTCTGCCTTGACAAGCCTCCGCCCTCCTACTCTTCCCACCCTCCTCCTCCTCCTCCTCCTCCTCCTCCTCCTCACACTCTCCTCCTTTCTTCCATGTAAATGCTGTCTTATCATCCTCACCTTCTCCTTCTATCGGTTCTCCGTCCCTTCCTCGTTCCCATCATCCCTTCCTCAAGCTGTGACCCCTCTTAACCCGATAGATTACACACACACACACACACACACACACACACACACACACACACACACACACACACACACACACACACACACACACACACACACACACACACACACACACACACACACACACACAAACACACACATAGGGAACCCCCTTAAACCCTCAGGCTTATGTGGGCCCCTTTAGAGAAGACACACACACACGCACGGGTACCCATATCCCCCCTCTACAGACACACACACACACGCACGCACGCACGCACGCACGCACGCACGCACGCACGCACGCACGCACGCACGCACGCACACACACACACACACACACACACACACACACACACACACAACTGTCTTCCTCAAGTCCTGACACCGATCTGAGCTCCCAACACACACCGCCTGCGACTAACCCCCTCAAACTGCACGCACATGCACGATCTCATGCACACACAGCCTGAGCCCATTAAGCCAATTGTAAGAGTCTAAACAGGCAGCGAGCTGAGCAGTGAGGTAGGTAACCCCTCAGGGCCACAGCAAGACTAAAACAGAGTCAAAGAAGGAAAAAAAAAAAAGAAAAGAAACAGACAGAGGGAGAGGGTGGGATGTAGAAGGGTTGGTGGGTGAGGCAGAAAGAAGGAGGGGAAAAATAAAGAAAATAAGGATAGGGAAGTGTTAGAGGAGAAAAGAGAGGCGTCAACCATCTTTAATGATCGAGAGAAGACAGTAAGAATGTGCGCACGGACGCACACACATATACACACACATGCACACACAGGAGAGTGAGTGTGGATGTGGCTCTTTGGGAGTCAAGCAGGCGTATGATAGGATATCATTGCATGTCGTTAACCCGATATTAACCCTGAGATGTGGCGGGACACTCACTATGCTACAACAAGGATTAAATAGGCCACACACACACACACACACACACACACACACACACACACACACACACACACACACACACACACACACACACACACACACACACACACACACACACACACACACACACACACACACACACACACACACACACACACACACACACACAGTGACGAGCTAGCTGTCAGTCACATGCACACAAATGCTCACGGGGACTGATATCCTCCCTAACATCATGAGCAATGAGCTGTCAATCACATGCAAACAATCTTTATTTCCATTCCTTTTATTTATTTGTTCCCACAAATAAATGCAAAACAAGCAGCGTGTTTGAATTTGTAGAAGCGCGATAAACAACGGGGAACACTTCATAGTTAAAACCACAATAGAACTTGTCCACTTTCTGTATTAGATTGATTTATTAAACATGCTGATGGGAAAAGTAGAATTTCAAATGGTCTTTTATGGCTTTATTGGCTTATTTCACCCGGCACTACAGTTTATCTTATTAACATGACTGATCGTATCTCAATTTTGATCATATTCTAAATTTCTGTCCATAATTAGTAAGATTTACAAATAGAACTTGACCTAACTCGTGACACTTTTTAGACTAAGACATCTGGAAACCTACTTTTTTATTCTACATGTAAGACACATTAAAATGTTTGAGCCTTTTGGATCAAGTTTTGTCTGTACATGTAGTTATTCGCTGAAATAGCAGTCAAGGTTTTATTTCTGGGGAGCTCATGTCTATGTAAACATTTTCACTGCTTTCTCTGTTTGTGTGACTTGTGAAGGAAATCAAATGCCATCTGATATTACCAGGTAGGTATATAAAGAGGTTCTTCAAATGTCCTTTAGGTGCAGCTTGAATGGAATCACATTTTGAATTGCAAGTGAAGAATAAAATCAAATAGAATAAAAGTTGGGTCTATTTATTCAGTCCCTCTTCATTGTTTTCCTGATGGTTTGTAAGTTGTTGCTGGTGTGTTTGCTCTGTCCAGCATTCCCCTGCTGGGGAGGTTTCTCCCTGCCAGCTGCACTCACGAACATAAAGTCAAGTACGGTGGCCCCAGAAGTTACGAAAACATACGTAAATAGACAAAACGCAAAGAGAAAAACAAAAACAAATCGTGTTGCAAAGTGAGAGAATCAAACCAAAAACAAAAGAGGCAAAAGTAGCAGAAAAAGCTATGAAACTAAATAATTCATTAAAATATAAATGGCACAATATGGACCATGTGATTTGTTTGTGGTGATTCCAGTGTTTACCGACTGATCAAGATGCATTTCAGTTTAAGTTTAAACTTAACGGCTTGATCCGTTGGAATCGTGCAGCACGTCAGCCGCATTTTAGTGTTTCTCTATTTCAAAACTTTTTTGTTTTAAAGTCAAATACATGGATTTGTTTGTCATTGTGTCTCCAGTTGCAGACAAGGCCCTCCAGGAGGCTGAGAGGAACGGAAGCTTCTCTATTTCCCTGAAGACTTTTGTTTTCTCCCTTCAGTTATAGAAAGGAAAACACATCACCAAAACACTACTTTAAAAAAAACCCTATATTTTTAAGAGTGGATTGATGCGTAAATAAGACATTTAATTGGACCTGATGTGTGGTAATGAGCAGATAATGATCTTATTGTGGCTGTCCTCCTCCCCCCCCCCGCCCCCCTCGTGTTTGGGTCGGGCCAGCGGAGCTCCAGATGTTACACCAAGAGGCTGTGAACCACTGCAAAGTGGAAGAGGAGCGGGGGGCGCTACAGGAAGTATCCCACGGTATCCACGGTAACCTTGACATTCCATCTTGACCGAGTTCCCTGACATCTCCCACAATTCACTCTGCTCCACTCGTTTAGCCGGCAGAAAGTGACGCACACAAGCAGTCATCGAACATCAACGCAGCACACGGTCCAGGAACACACACGTCACGGGAATATATGTCTTTGTGTGTTTGAGTATCTTCTAGGAGCCCAACACACACACACACACACACACACACACACACACACACACACACACACACACACACACACACACACACACACACACACACACACACACACACACACACACACACCTTCCAGGCAAATATATAAAAGGGTGTAAACAGAGATGTCAGAGCAAGCCGACAAAACAGAAGGATGGGCTGGATGAGACACTATACACTGTACACTATACGCACACACCTATAACACACTCTCACACTAGTATTTGTTGACCTCTATGCCTTTTGCATGTTTTGTCTCACATGCACACACTGAAATGTATCCTCGCTGCAGTGGCTGTATTTGAAGTTTATTTTGAGAACCATCTTCTATGTGTGCTTTTGCATTTATTATCTTGTCATTACATCGACTTTACAGCAGACTTACCTTTTGACATTTTGGTTAATTTGGCAAATTTCCTCCCTCCTCTATCGTGTTTCATGTTTCATTTTAATTCTCCTTGTTGCCTTTTTGGTGGTTCTCTTCCACCAGATAAAACATAAAAAGAGGAAAAGGAGAACAACAAGCTAAGAGCGAGACCTGGCTGAAGGTTAGACCTGAGGACAGAGTGGAAATAATAGCAGCTTTATACACAACAAAAAATACTTCAGGGGGGCACATGTAATAAATAATATAGTTTCTGAGGGATTTTCCCAAGATTACAGTAACGTACAAATATAAACTGACAGCTGAAAAACTAATATTTTGTTTTGTTTTGTTTTGTTTTGATTTGATTTGATTTGATTTGATTTGATTTGATTTGATTTGATTTGACAAAAAAGAAAACTGGTTCATGAATGTTGGACCCGAAGGAAGAACAGAAACAGGTGTCATACCACCTGAAACACTTGTTTTGTCCTGTGGTTTTTGATGGAAGACAAAACAACAACGGCTCTTTTGCATTTCTGGCCTCCTTGGCTGTCAAAACTGTGCTACATCACTGCTTTAAGGTTAAAACATTCAACATACCACCAAGAATAAGAAACAGGAAGAAAAAAAAAATCCTTGTCTGTCTGGGTGACAAGACACAAACACACAGACATCTCCTTAATTTACACTAAACTCTGTGTTTGTATGACTTTATAGATTGATGACAGTCAGTAGTGCAATTTCTATGTTTCCATTCAAAAAAGAGGTGCCTAATGTTTTTTTGTAAGTCATCTACAGGGAATCAATCTACAAAATGCCAGGATATTTCCTCACAAATCATCATGAATGGACAGTTTTTCACAGTTAGTGAGGTTGAGTTTCATTGCTAATATTCACCTAAAATCTGTTTTGTCGTAATGTGGCGACAGTACTCCAAAGCTGAATCACTCAAACGCACACAGCTGTGCTGAAAGGACCAACAGCTCTCAGAGGGTTAAAACAACTGCCAGGAAGAAATCCGATTAAAATGAGGTTGGATCTTATTTCAGTTTTTCTCTTGTCACTTTTTTCTTTGCTCATGACCCATTTTTCTGTGCTGCTGCTGCTGCTGCTGCTGCTGCAGGAGAGACAGACAGACGGGTGGGGTGGGTGTTAAGGGAGGGATAACTTCAGTCCTCCACTTTCACCGACAGAAAGGAGGAAAGAGACAGACACACAGTGGAGCAGGGAAATGACAGACGGCTCCTGTTAGTAAACAGATTTGTATTGAGCATTACGTAGAGAAAACACCTATCTGAGCGCTGTTTATTCACTCACGTCTGAAGGTGCGCGCGTTTGTGACCGAGAAATGAGTGTCGGTGTCCCTCTCTGTCATCGGTGAGCGCATGAGAACGGAGCATGGGCGGACTATTATTTCAGGGAATTTTTCGCCGTCATTGATATGACCTAATGTTTCACTTTTGAATGCAAAGCAAAGTGTTGCACTTCAGCTGGCATCGCAAGCCATTGACTCAACCCGAGCAGCAGCAGCAGCTATTTCAGGAGTGACAGCAGATCATCTAAACACACAAACATACCGTCCCACGCCGCCATTCAAATAAGTCAGCGCACTTCCTCATCCAGCTTGTGTGTGTGCGTGTGTGTGTGTGTGACAGAGAGAGCAAGAGAGAGGTGCAAAGTGAGAGACAGTACCTGTCGATGATAACAGGGTCTGAGGGCGTCTCATTACGGTTCCCGCAGCTCTTCTTGTCACAGCACCGACTAAGAGAAGAGGAGACCGTCAAAAGAAAAAGACAGAGGGCAAAGTGAGAGAAGATTCCGACACGGAGAACATACGCTGCAAGAAGCTCCAATTTAGACGTTTAAATGAGAGCGTTACGGCACATTATTGGCCGCGTCTGTACTTTAGTGGGGAACTTAGAACCAAATGCACAGCTTTTGATCAAATCTGCCTCAAACAGGCCAGCAGGAGTTTTACTGAAAGTCTGTCGAGCAGATCTACACTGAAAGCATGGATAAAAATAGAATTATATGACACGAAAAGTGAGTGCAGAGGAGGATCTGAAAGAAATACAGTATGTTTTAAGGGAACCAGCAAGCTACCGCATGATTTCCATTGAAAGCCTTTTCTATACTTGTGCAGTCGGCTGGTCGGAGGTCCAGTAACGACTCAACAGCGCTTGATTAGGTGCTTGGCCTTACCTTGCATTACCCCGAGTGTGGCAAGAACAGGAAGAGTCCCATAAATGTGCAAACTTCCTGTTGCGCACATTTCAAATTTAAAGAACCTCAATAACCTCTTTGGTTTGGTTGACACCATGAATTCATAAGGCTCCTGCAGACTTTAGCAGTTTCATCAGTTCATTGTATGATACCTTGTTGATTCTTACATTCTACTTCAGTATGGAAGGATAACGACGGTATTCTGTACATAGTCTACATACGCGAACGGCAGGGCTAATGATGGAAATATTGTTGTTCTCGTACATGCTGAATAGTAGGAGATGGTGAATGTGGATGCAGCCCAACATTTTACCTCCTTGGTAATCTCCGATCTATTTTTAAGATGCAACGCTGGTGTCGTCATTCTCTGCTGCATTCCTATTGGTTGTTTAGAAGCTGCAGCAGTACTGCGTGGTGGAGTGAGACGGCTGCTGTGAAACTTCTGACACTGTCAGGAGACGCGAGGCTGCAACGGCAGCCGTCTGCGAAACCTTCACACTGTATGACAGAAGACCACAGACTTCAAGCCATGTTTGAATGTGCCTCGACTAATACAGCCAACGTTGCACAGCGTAGAGCTGCACTCAGATTTTAACCTGTTTTCTTTCGAACAGCTGATCCGTTTTTGGCAAAAGGGTAATTAATGTCATCCATAACAGTTATTAAACAGTCTATCATATGGTTCAGGGATGGACTACTTTAATCATTGGGCCGAGGATGGATAATGAGCACTTTTATCACACGGATACACAGGAATTATGGCTTATAATTATATAAAACAGCTTAATTTGATTTCATACTATTACAAATGTTTTACAATTGAAATGATGTTCAAATATTCTTCTCATAACTTGAAATTGGCTCGCTCTACCTAACGTGGCCAGCGTCTGATATAAATGATCGAATTAAGAACGTAACCATTTTCACAGCCATTGAAAGCAAATTATAGCCACGTTCAGTTATTGAACCATAGTTTAATAAATCCTGGTACAACTCTCCATTACAAATGTTTTCATGAGCAAGTTTATTGAAAAAAAAAAGAAAAGAAAAGGGAAAATACAATCCAGTGCACACAATTTCCTGAGAAATGTCCGACCTCTAAAGTTTCGGTCAAGTTATCCGCTTCTTATTTTCAAAGACAAGGTGCAAATTTTATTTTTGCGAGGAAACTATCAAGGCACTGCACAACAACTGTGACTCCTTCCTAATTATACTGATGAGCAAGTGAGTTGGAGGATGAGGACAAAAGAGGCCCGGGGCTCATATGAGGAGTACGTGGGATACATACAAGCTCACGCACCAGAAAGAAAGAAAAAAAAAGAAAAGAAACTGGCGTGCTTACCAAAATTCACACATATGTATTACAAGAGTGTCAAAGGAGCTTTCAAGCTTGCATCAATTATGAATAAAGGTGTAAGCAGGTGGGAGGAGGATGAAGCCAAGAGGGGAGCAGCGGTAAAGAGTGAGAGGGTGAGCGTGGGAGGGAAAGCTAAAACAAGAGGGGGGGAGAGGGAGGGAGGGAAGAGGCGGGGCTCCGGGTGGGAAGAAGAGGAAGGGGAGACGTCTCAGGTTTCCCACTGTCACAGATGGCAGAGGTGGAAAGAAAGAGACGGATACGTTACACCTTACTCATTGTCTCCGCTATCGGCTGCTCTCTACTGTGTCTGTCAGTTGCTTTCTGCCGCTCTATGAACTGGGTCACTGCACGGTAACGTCGGAGAGCGGCGTAGCTCCAGTGAGAGGACAGAGAGGAAGACAAGGGGAGATAAGGGGATGCAAAGGAGGGATGAGAGGGGAAGAGAGGAAAGCTAACCCCAGGATGGGAGGGGAAGGATGGGTCACAACAGTTGGGGGAGGAGGAGGAGGAGGAGGAGGAGGAGGAGGCGGCGATGGGGGAGATGTTGCAGAGAGATTAAGGGGGGCCAGAAGAGGAAGAGGAGACAGGAGTAGAGTGGAAGATGTTATAAAGGGAAGGGAAACGAGGGGTGGGATGGGGGTAATGCAGCACTTATTGCTCTGGATCGCAGTGATCTAATCATCTCCTCCCCCCATCATCCCATCACTCACACACACACACACACACACACAATACTCTGGCATTGAAAGCATGAATCGGAGCTACCATGATCCCTCAATATTTTGTTGGAAACATAACTCCATTTCAGTTTTTAACAAACGCTTCGACTACAGAAAAACATATTCAAATAAAGGAAGTGTCTTTAGTGCCATTTATTTTCTTTAACAGGAGTTTTAGCTGATTTTTCCTGTTTTATGTCATTTTTAAAGTTATTCTGTCACAAGAAGCAATATCACAATCTTAATAGAAGCTCTGTATCGTGTTTTGACAGTTAAGAGTTCGTAATTATGAATGTAATGCCAACATTTGCTGAAAATGACAGAAACCATTTCTAACAGATGAAAAGTGAAAATATGTTGTTATTGAAATAATATTAAAGTAGAACAACAAACCTGATCGGTCATGTTAATTCGTCTATTCATATTAAATCAAAAAACATCAACGTATACTATAATCTGTGAGTGTATTTTCTCTTGGTTTCCTCAACATGCATTTGAGGTTAATTTTGTGACCCTGAATTGCCTGAAAGTATGTATTTTAGTGTGTGTGATTCTCTGCATCGCCATGATGGATCAGCACTCGATCCAGGGTGTGAACTGTCCATAGTCATCTATGATAGGCTCTGGCGCCCTGAAACGGCACGTTCAATAAAAGGGTATAAAAGATGTCTATATGTGAAGATCTTTTAATATTAGAATACATAATATAATCTCTCAGGAGTATAAAGGATTTAAAGGTGAGAATAGACTTTAGCACACAACCATCTGAAATGTTCCTCAAGATGTCGCCATGTGTGTAAACTGCTGCCAGTCAGTCATGAGAGACGAGACGCTGGGGAAAATCAAGTGTACGATTATATCAGCATTTTAGTTCAAATACAGTAGGAAAAAGTTTCAACCTGCTTTTGAACTAAACAAACGTCGAGCCGCCATTGTTAAATCTGGAGCTCACACACCCGCTTGTGCCAGTGCTCCAACCAGTTTGTTGTTTTTTGTTTTTTTTGTTGCTGCAGGTTTGCTCGGTGGCAGATTGGCTGGGAGCATATGGCTAATAGCACCACCATGACAATGAGCCACACTGATTAATGGACGCCCTGAGCTCTTTGTGCGCGCGTGTGCGTCGTATGCGTTTTGTGTGTGCGTCGTGTGCGAAGTCCCCGCTGCAGAATCAGCATGTGAGAACATGAGGCAACTGCCGTAACTTTGACCTCAGCGGCTGTCGGAGACAAGCGAGTGTTTACACTCCAGCCGTACTTTCTGCGCTGTTGCTCCCCCGGAGGAACGGTTTGAAAAATGCTGCCGAAGGACACTGTGGAGTTCTTTCTCCTGCACAAGATTCATGTGCGCGCTCCATGTTATGCTAAACTGTTTATTCACATCCGCAATTCATCCCCCACATGATGAACAACATTAATTTACAGTAAAATCTGTTGCCAAACACAATTTATTTATAAATTCCTTGTAAATCACATCAGAATATCAATGTTTTTTTTTTTTCCGTGAGCCTCTACAGCTGCACAGCCCGAGGAACATGCACTGAGCCGCAGAATAAAATATTAGTGTGCCTGATTTCACGGGGTAAAATCCCTCCTTGTGCATATAGATGAACCCCAATTTATATTGTTACAGTTAAAGTTGTTCGGTGACAAGGTCGCGCAATAGGAACAACTTAATTCATGTGCTAAATTTGAATTTTCATAACGATTGGGTGTGCGACAGAACGCATACTTCTTTTTGTCCGCGTGTGTGTGTGTGTGTGTGTGTGTGTGTGTGTGTGTGTGTGTGTGTGTGTGTGTGTGTGTGTGTGTGTGTGTGTGTGTGTGTGTGTGTGTGTGTGTGTGTGTGTGTGTGTGTGTGTGTGTGTGTGTGTGTGTGCGTGCAAGTCCCTTCCTATATTTTATAGTCAGATCCTGGAGGAAGGCCCATTTGTTAGCCGTGAAACAACAGAAGGGTTCAGATTGACTAATGAGTTTCTCTGTGTCCTAATTAACCAGGCCTCACAGAAACACACACACACACACACACACACACACTCACACATACACAAACCATGCATGTTCCTGCACACACACGCCCGATTGTGTAGGTTAGGTTGGTAAAACGCCTCTATAAATAGGACTCTTTCCTCCAACCTACTTCCGAAGAAATTCATCTTGAGATTATAATTAAAGCAACAACTCTGATAGCCAAAACTCATCTTCCTCAACATATAGAGCTTTGCGCGTACGCGTAAGTGTGCGTCCCGGTTTGTACGTGTGGGGGGGTTAATGAGGGTGACAATGTAAGAAATGGACAAGGAGATGATTGGTGAGAACTTTGTGCAGATGGGAAAAAGAGAGGAGGGGAGGGGAGCAGGGAAGGGGAGATGAGAGGAAACCTTGGACCTTAAAATCGAAACGCTATTGGCTCAATTCTTCTTTTCCCATAAAAAACTGAAAAAGCAAAGTTCCAGCGAGCCTATCTCATTCATGCAAAGGTGCACATGTACAACAAAAACTAAGAAGTGCAATGAATGAATGAATGAAGGGTGAACTGGGCTCATTTTTTGTTTGCATTCTCTCCTTGTGGACAAATTAAAGTATTAAGTGCACAACGCATCTACAGCACCCCGAACAAAAACACCGTTTCTAGTTTTGTCTCTCTCTCTATGCTTCACTGATTCACTTCCTTCTGGCTCCTCACAGCAAACCTAAAGCAAACTCACATCGCCGCACTGCACTGTGGAGTAACTTGGACCGAACCTATAAAACAGGAAGAGGACGGAAGAAGAGAAGAACAGGGTTTTAGTTAGGTTATCAGTTCTCACCTGCACATGATCTCATGTGTCAGCAGCACTCTGCACATCTCAGGGTTCTTGTCTTGGCCTTCATAAACAATTGGCTACGGAAGGAGAAAGAGAAAGACAGAAAAAGAAGAAAATATTAGCTCACAAATTCAGGAGCGCTCATTCATAATGCACACACACACACACACACACACACACACACACACACACACACACACACACACACACACACACACACACACACACACACACACACACACACACACACACACACGCCATCGAAAGATTTTACCCCAAAATCAAATCAACTCTCGAACTCTTTTGGTCGTTAGCTGTAGCTTGTTTTATCATTATCATTTTTTCTACAGTACCACATTCTGTTCATAAAATGTGAATTGGAATAAAATAATATTCTTCTTAAGTTCATCATGAGCTCGATGTATTCCTGTTTTAGCACGATCTGTTGTGCGTGAACATTCATTCTCAGTGCAGCACAGTTACCACAGCGGAGGGGAGGGGGATGATAACAGTCTGCGGCGCGGCCGCTGTCGGAAAAACACCCTGATGATGTTGAACTGATAGAAATGGACTCTTTTCTCATACTGACATTTTGTTGTACTTTTATTTTCCCTCGTTAGTTTACCACAGCAGCACTTTGGAAACGTGTTGTTGAGGTTTGATCTCACCTCCAAGAACTCACAGTTCATCGGCAACACCTCCGGTCTCGCACACACACACTTACACCCAATCTGTCTAACACTTACACACACACACACACACACACACACACACACACACACACACACACACACACACACACACACACACACACACACATTGTGCAAGGTTGTTTTAGAAAAGCTACAAAATAAGAGCCAACTTTGATCATCTGACACAGGAGACTTAGCTTTATAAAGTACTTTTGCATTAGCCTCTATCCACCTTTGCTTTGGCGGGTTATGGGCCATAAATAAAGGTTATTTTAGGGGATGAGACATGTTGGTAGTTCACCTCAGCTGTTTTGTTGCTGTTTACTTGTTGTCATTAGTTTATGACTTTATTTGAAGGGCAGGTGTTGACAAATTTGTTTTACTTACTCGAAAATAATGTCCCGCTTTAAGTAACCTAGTCACAAGTAATCACTTTTAGTACCTTGTGCAACACTGATCAAGACAATGTATAGTCCAACAAGCCAGAGCCTGAGCTTAAAAATAAAAAATAAAAAGGTTTGAGCTGAAGTTTCAGCACTTGCTCGCACTCCACAATATTCCCAGGCCTGGAGAGGAAGCTCAGCAGAAAGAGATGGCAGAAGTCACACACCACTAAGCGATCTATCAATCAATAGACTCTTTTGTCTCTCTTTGTTCTATTCCAGTCTTTTTGATCTGTCGTTCCAAACTGTAGCGAGTCTCAAAGAGCGACAGGCTCACTTTTCTCTGGCAACAACGAGGAAGTTTCTCCGTCCTTCACAATAATCTTCATCTGGAGTTCAGACAACCTGCCGCCGTCAAGTCAGCACAAGAGAATTTATGGCAGGCCTAATGGAGGTGAAGCACACCCGTTCTTCCCAAGCAAAGATACGTGTGTTGAAGACTTTTGTCAAAATAAAATACCAAATCAACTTCTTTACTTACTGAAATGTACTCAAGTATAGAATTAATAGATTTAACCGTTGTCGTTCTACTTTGATCAATTTTAATTCATCAACTTTTGCAGCTTCAGTATGAATAATTGCTGCCAGCAGCTGCATCGATCTCACTGTAACTCTGAATTCTCTCCACAGAGGTTAAAACAAGTAACGAGCCAGTTTCAAGAGCGTAAAGGGGACAGAGGACAGGTATTTGTGTTCTAATGTAGGGCATGAAAGTAAAATGTCGTCGGAATAATAAATGCCTGCAACCTCTGAGGTTTAACAGCTCTCATCAGGGATTTGTTTATATTGGTGCCACGTATGGATAAGAATAAAACCAGAACTAACACATGATCATCTGTAAGATTAATAAAAATGTATTTCTGTCTCAATAAACCTGATGAAATTTGTCTCGCTATGTCCCAAATCACACCTCTCAACTCTTTGTCGCTCATAAATTACTGATTGTATTTCACGAATGGCTCATTTATTGTTATCACGTCAGCCATTTCAAGGTCTTTCACAATTATATATTTTTTTTTTTATAGAGACAAGTCGAACACTGCTGGAGAGACCCATTTCGTCCTGAAAACTGTCCTACTAATGTGACAGATGAATGGTTTTTGAAGCAGCAGATGGCAACACAAAGAAAGGGCCTTTAAAGAAATGATATTCTCCAAATCTCACCTATGGCCGATTCGTCCTTTCAGGGGGCCCCGGGGCGAGGGTGTACCTTGTGGGGGCCCAACTTAAGCAAAGAATACAGACTGAGCCCCTCATTTGTCAAAACTATGGCCCTGAATGGCCCTCAGAAGGTAGCTCGGAGCTCCGCAGCATTAATATAAAGTAGCGACGGTGGCTCTACACTGAGGACCCCTTTATTGTAGCCTGAAGCATTTCATACTAATAACTTGTCTCCCGGATCCTGAGTGTTTTTCTGTATTTTTGGAGCCCCTATATGCTTCAAGGCCCAGGGCGCTTGTCAGTTACAATTTTCCATCCGTGTGTACGTGTCCCATCTGAAGAACACCCCCCCCCCCCCCCCCCCCCCCCGATGCTCGACAGGCCCTCGGTTGACCAGGACTCCTGGGATGTGCACGCCCAGTCAATGCAAGTATGATGCGTAACGTGACACAAAAATAATAAGAGCTTAAAGCAGAGACTGACGGGAGCCTAATACTTCCATGAGAGGCACGCTTTTACACGAATGTCCCACAAGGACGATTTCAACTGTTTGTGAAGATAATTAATTTATCCAGAAAACAGAATAAGCCGTTCATCCAGACCAAAACAACTTAAATAGCCTTGGATAGAGTAAAGAAGCTGATGTTAACACACCGTACGAGACATCCGAGACTGTTTCCGTAATCCCTCTACATCAACATTTGAACGGCAAAAGTCCCCTGATTGCAGTTTAATGAGAGCAAATCTGAGTGTGGGAAATGTCGAAAAAGACAGGATTTGACAGCCTGGTTGCGAGGAGGAAATGTGCCGTATAAACCACAGTTCTGTCTGTGATTAGTTTTACTCGCCGTGCCATGGGAAAAAGAGTGGGGCCAGGAAACTTCCAGTGAACTTGCTTCCTAGGCTGGACAAACATGCATCACTGTCACCCCAACCTTCCCTCGTCTTCTCACTTTTACTGCACTTTTGCTCTTCTGTTCGCTCTCCTCCACCCCCACGTGCGCGAGCACAAACCCTCAAACCCCGAGCCAGGTGAATGCATTCATCTTTTGCAAACAGAAATAGGACGGGTGGAGCCGCGCTCTCCTCCAAAATCACAGACGACCACATGTGGGTCAGTCCATGTCAGGTCAGCAGACTCCGCAGAGTTGTCCTGACAGGAACTTTACGTGAATAATGTCACTTTACCCAACGTTTCTGACTTTTATATTCTTTGGTTTGCTTTTCCTGGAGTTTGCATGTTTCTACCTGTGCATGGCTGTACTTCTTGAATCCAGTGACATCACACGTTTTCAAGCATCATCTGCTTTGCTCAATGTCATAGTTACGTTTTGTGATAAATGAACCAAAAAGAAACGTAAATAACTCTTAATATTTTTTCACAATAAACAACATCAAGGCTATTAGTAATTAGAAAATGCATTAAATAAGAGGTAGAAAAGGAAAAATCATCTCGATTCGGGCATAAAACAGCGTTTTCAAGTTTTGTTTAACGCCTTTTAACGCCTTTATATCACTGAAATAAAAGAAGACATTGGGGATTATTTTGGGGAAATATGAAGCAAATAATAATCTGTCTGGATTTCACAAAAAAATTACCCGGTTGTTATTTTTAAAACGCTGTTCCACTTCTACTCCGGTCAGATCACGACTCAACATGCAGTTAAAAAAAAAACAATACAGACAAAAGTACAGCTACAAGTGCTTTGAGGCTTCAGTCTCCTCACTTCTTTACTTCTGCAACTCGCCTCTGTTTGGTCTTCCCCAGGATTTCCCCCACAAACTGAAACTTTCTTCAGAACCCCTCATCCCAATCCACCTGTCGTATCCCACCATCCTGCGGCGCCTCTCGCCTACAAAGCCATTCACAATCTCGACCTGTTCTGAACTCCTTCTTTCGGAAATGCATCTGCGCGCCCTCAAATCTTCTTTCTCTGTTCCCTTCACTGTCATCGCTGTTCACTTCACCGCAATGAGTGGCAGAGCAACTTTTCAATTCACCTCCGCAACGCCGATCCACTTCCTCTCTTCCAAGTTCCAGATTAAAAGTCATGTGTTCAGGCTTTCATACTCTCTGTGAATAGGGTTGCTGGTTTTGGTGTTTCACTGCGTGTCGTTCATTCACCCATTTATCCATGCACGGTGATGTGTAGGAATCCATCGCAGAGCAAACACAGAGCCTCTGTAGGAGGACACAGGGAGGACATGCAAACTCCACACAGAAAGGCCCTTTTTACCAAAACAAGTTGGGGGTTTTTTCCCCACAATTTCTTGACAAACAGATGATGAAATAAGTGAACAGGTCAGGACATCCAGCTCCTTCTCTTTGGTTTTCTCAATGATGACTCGTCTCGCTCCGTGCCAACGCTTGCCTCCCTTGCTTGCGCTGTTTGGAATTCAAAGAGCGAACAGTTTCCTGCATTCTGAAGGCTCAGAGTTTGTGAATCATACAAAGTTGTGAATCAAAGAAAGTCGTGCTGAACGGAGGTTTAACGTTTCAGATAACTCTTGGCTTGTCCTGCTCAGTAACACAAGACTTCTGGAGCCCCAGGGAGGATGAACTGACAACATGAAGAATAATTTGCAAATAATACCTTATCCACCCTCTGAGAAGGGCCCGTGCGTGAGTTCCTTCGCCTCTGCGGCCCACGGTTGTCACGGATTCTACATCATTGTCACTTTGCCGGCTCCGCGCCTCACTTTCATCTGCTTCTTCCTCCTCTCCTCCCTCTCCTCCCTCTCACCGCCTCACCAGGCCTTTTCACACACCATCTTTGCCGCTCTCTCCTCCGCCTTTGAAGTAGCGTGACATACGCGGCATGTAAACAAGGATCCGTTAAGCAGGGGAACACACTTCCTCCTGCGTTAGTGTCAGGTCGACTAGCGAGCTAGTGATCCGACGGGGCCGCAGTGACAGACGCTTTATTCTCCGGGACAGAGTCGTGATCAACGAGCGAGCGCCGCGCTCTGCTTCTGAAGGCAAGGAGGTGCTCTCCTCCTCCATTTAACACAATCAGCGAAGGCCCTCCACACACACACACACACACACACACACACACACACACACACACACACACACACACACACACACACACACACACACACACACACACACACACACACACACACGCACACACACACACACACACACACACAAACAGGTAGGCAGACAAAAATAGAGAGGAGTAAAACAAAAAAGGTGCCAGCTTAGATTGTCAAAGTAAGGAGGAGGCTTTTCTTTTCTGGCAGTAGAATCACAATTATAAGTGGGAAATAAATAGAATCAAGCATGTGAGCCTGGTAACGCCTCGCGGTGGATCCACTTTCCAGAGCAGAGCAGGTACAGAAAAAAAAACACAACCTGGCAGGTGACCATATTTGGTAACTTCCTGTTTCGACAATCACAGAGGATGAGAAATAATAGTTGTAGGACACATTGACATAAATGCTACTTTTACCATTTCCGGGCAGTATTCACAAAATATGATAGTTTTACTCTGAACTTGTCAAATGTTGCATACACACTGACACATAATGAAAATATAATCAATTATAAAAAAAAAAAAGTAAAGTGACACCATATTTAATAAAAAGAATACTTAAGAAATAGGTGATGGTTGGGTTTTTAAAACCATTAAGCATTGAGACATGCACCCAGACATGTTTTGAAGCAAAAACTAAATCTGAAAATACACTTTGACTACACATCATTGGATAAATAAATGGCGCAGAATGCAGTCTTTAAAAAAAAAATAATAATAACAATAATAAAATATTGTGTTTGTTCTTAACTTTTGCGACATTTTATTAAATTTTAGTTAAACCTTTAAATTATTCTTCACAAAAGTCTAACCTTAGCGGCCCAGAGGGTTACTATTTCATCATACTGGTCAACAACTGAAGCTGCAAGCTTGCACCATAAAGAACATTTCTCTATGAGAAGGTAACCACATATATAAAGCCAAGGAGCTCATGCAAAAAAAACACACAAATAGAGAAAAACCATGATTTAATCATAATCAAGACCGTAACTCTTAACATCACATTTAGACTGCTGTTTTTACCTCTGTGATGCATTTTCACAGAGTTTTCTGTCTTCAAACCCTCTGGAAAAGAATATTTTTGGAGTTTCCTGTGCAGACACAGACTGAGAGAAACAGTTCTGACACTTGCTCCTACTATTTTAATCCCTGGTGATTCATGAAGTTTATCCAGAGAGCTTGTGAGTGCAAGTGTAGCTGCAACCAAATTGCTTTTTATAAACGGCGAGAGAACAAAACAGCAAACAATTTGATTGCGAACATTCATCAATTAGAATCAATTTCGACAAATGAGCTGACTTACACAACATGCCGCTGAGCAGTGTTTGGCTATCGAACTGACCTGATAAGTGTTAAACTGCATCTTACTGCATTTTCTGAAGGAGAACTCCAGCTTAGATTGTGTGCGTGTGTGTGTGTGTGTGTGTGGGGGGGGGGTCTATTGTTTGGGATCATAGTGCAGCTTGTGACTGACAGAATAAACGAGACATCAGTGCAAACTGCACCACTGTGTGACTCAATTTTTCCCAGTTAGTGAAGCAACAATGGCTCTGAACACAATCGTGCGTTCGTGCATTTGTGCGTGCATGCGCGTGTTGGTTGGGTGGCCGCATGTCTATATGCTTTTGTATTGCTTTCCTTTTGAGGAAAGGACATAAGGGAGCAGATACACTTATTGGAGCAATTCCACCCCAGGGCACCAGAAGGCTAAAGGGTTACAGTTACAGTACGCGAAGGTGAGGGTTCAGGGAAAGGCTTTATGGAGTGTATTATGTTGATGGGAAGGCCTTCAAAACACAGAGCTGTGCGTGAGTGCATGCGTGTGAGAAACTGCAGTGTGAAAGTTAGAAAGACAGTAGCCATGACATCACTGACCAGCTAAGCCAATTTCATGACTGTTATGATTCAACCACCTGTTAATGCTCCATTCCTATACCACTGGGAATAAAACACACACACACACACACACACACACACACACACACACACACACACACACACACACACACACACACACAGACACAGACACTCAGCTAAGCGTGTCTTATTCCTACAAATGTTGCCATGGTGCAGATACACATATGCTGCAGGCATAAAACACCAAATACCTGCACATCTCTCCCATTCGTCTCCCTGCTCTCCTCCACACACACACACACCTCCACACATGCACAGCGCCGACCAACACTCGCACAGTGTGAGGCAGCTGCCCACAGGTGTGCCACACACACCTGCCACCATCAGCACTTTGAGGAAAAATGAGTTTTCTGCCTCAAACTGAAACATTGTTAATAAATAAATGCTTAGGGAAGAGAATAGAGAAACAGGCCATCCATTACGGAGGGAATTAGGCCTTTTCTTGGCTGGACTTCCAAGTGGCAGCAAGGCCTGCCTGAATATGTGGAAGTGTGTAACTGCTTGTCACCTCACCAAACTGAAGCTAAACAGTGTTATTAAGAAACAGTGTGGTCTCCTTGGCCTGCCAGACACACACACAAGACAGAATGTGGTGCAGCGTGGCAGCAGTAATGTGAGACTCTGTCAGAGCCCGGAGTCACATTAGCAAGTATTCAGTGCATAGCATGGCTTTTTGGCTCCACTCCTTTATCTCTCTCTCTGCCCCCCCACTCTTAATTCTAAAGGCCTCAAACGCTAAAAGTGTCTGTCTTCTGCCTGTTCAGTCGTCCTCCCATCAAACTCTCACCGCTGCTCTTCCTGTCCTTCTGTCTCGCTCATACATGTGCACACCAACGAAAACAAAAACATTAGCAGAAAAATTGGATCTGATCAGAATGCTTGCTTCTCGCCGAACTAAATCCCAGAGGTGCCGTTATATCTTTCCACTTCCTACTGCGTGCGGCAGAATTACGCTCCTGTTCCTCAACACCCGCTTACAAGCCTCCTCGCTCTAATCACAGCAAGAGAAGCACAGGCAAAAACGCCTGGAGCCATGCAGTGTGTGCGTGTGTGTGTGTGTGTGTGTGTGTGTGTGTGCGTGCGTTCCCCCACCCACACATACACACTGTGGAAACACCCACCCACAAAATCACATGCACACAAACACCCGTGTGTGTGTGCGTGCGTGTGTGTGTGTGTGTGTGTGTGTGTGTGTGTGTGTGTGTGTGTGTGTGTGTGTGTGTGTGTGTGTGTATGTGTGTGCATGCGCACAGTGGAGGGCGGCGGAGTACAGGCGGATCAGTGGAGCAGCTCATTGTCAGCGGAGGTAACAGGAGAGGTGACAGACCGCTGTGTGAGATAGAGTGTGTGTGTGTGTGAGTGTGTGTGTGTGTGTGAGTGTGTGTGTGTGTGCTTACCTGTTTAGTCATCGAGTCGATGAGTCGAACATAAAAATCCTGCTCTGTTCTGATGCCTGGAAAAGAGAAGACAATCACTAAGACGTGGTTTCTAACAAACACAGCAGCATATTAATACTTTTATAAATATAAATCAACACAAGCTTGTAGCAGCGGGAACAATTAGTCAAAGTCATCTTTTTTTTCCCTGGCATCTGGCATCGAGCAATCGTGAGATAATATAGACAAAATTACTTCATTCTCACTCAAAATGAAATACATTTCTTCTGGGTTTTTTTTTATTTTTTTGCATTTTTGTAATGTTTCTCACTATGGCCTCAACAAAGAGGCCATTAAGCCAAAAAATGTGAATGAATAATCATCTTTTGTGTTGAAGATCAATCATTGGCTGAACTCATTCTGTCTTTTAAAGGTCAATGGTATGATCAGAAATTACACATTTCCTTTTAATAGTGCTGCAGTTACTGAGAAAGATGGTGTCCTTTAACTCTTGACGAGTGCATGTGAAATCCTGTGAAAATGTTGATCAATACCCCCAAAATCACATTTCCAGCAGATGACTCTAATATGGAGAAGACTCTGCATTCAGACTACCAGCACGTGCAAGCCACCAACTATAGCTGCGCTTTCTTCTTTTAATCCCACAGCAGGATGGAGCTGTGATGCTCACTTTCCTGGCAGACTGCAGCTCAACCTGTCAAACCCCCCCCCCCCCCCCCTCATCAGAGTGGGCTAACTAGTTTAGGGACAGTGACACTGATAAAGTTACAGAACTGCAACAAATCTCCTGCAACAGCTGCCTTGATAGTCCACTAATTGAAATCGGTCGAATTACACAAGGTTGGACTTCTGCGCTGAGATTTGTGTGACATAAAGACGTTGTGGCAGCCTGTTGGCCCTTTGAAACACAGACTTTACTTTTAAAAGGAAACAAACAAACAAACCAAAAAAAAAAAACAGCTACCGTATGCATATTGTATTAGTGCATAATTAAGCATAAAATCTGAAAAATTTGGTCAAATACAATTTGGGGTAACAATGCGTGCGCATGTACTCACCGTTACTGTAAAGAAGCTGCAGCCGGTAATGGATCCCGTTATTTGTCTTCTCTCCGCTCGTTTCCTGTCCACACACAATAAACATGGATCCAGTTATGGAAACATTTGTGACTAGTTGAACGAGTACTTGCGTGCATATGTTCAGGCTTTATGTTGATGTATTAAAGTATAATTACCTCCTCTGCAATGTGTAATCATATTGTATGTGTTTTTTCTTTTTTTTTTTAATTCCTCTGTAATTTTGTTTAGAGGGCCAATAAATCCCACACTGAATTCTCCAGCTACATTTCATCTAATTGATTAGCGTTTGTTTATATAAAACAAATGTTTGTGCTGAATCGAGCTAGAAATTAAAACCATTTTTAAAAAAATTTCAGAAGTACGAATATATACAGTACGGTGTTTAAAATGTGTTTTTATGCCTGGTTTTAGAATCAATAATAATAATAATAATAATAATAATAATAATAATAATAATAAAAGTAATAATAATAATAATAAATCAACAATGTTTAAATGTGACATAAAACCATTCTTTGCCATATATAGGCCTTCTGATAATATGAAAATCAGACAAATAAAATCACGTTGGTGTAAAAAGCGACCCCCCACCCCCTCCACGTGTCTCTGCGCCCACCTTTTCTTTCTCGATGAAGTCCACGAAGTTGGTCCGCTCGATCTCCACCGGCTGACCCTGCCGGTCGTACAGAGCCAGGACGAAGTGGAAGAAGTTGGACTTCCGTAAGTTGGAGGGCGGCTGCTTCTCAAAGTGAGCCCGAGCCAGACCCACTCCACTGCGGACACACAAGACGGTGTGAGACTGGCGCAGAGAGAATAAAGTGTTTTCTTGTTGGAAATGGCTCAAAACAAATGTGAAGAAAATAGTTGAATAAGTCCACCATGTGCTGATTTTTTATATGTCAGATCAGAGAGGAAATTGTTCGATTTACGGACAAAAATAAATCAGTTTGATCAAAAAGCACATTAAACATTTATCAGTAGATTTTTATAAAAATTCAATTAATTTCGTTTCGAAGTTTATGTATGATTGAGATCATGGTTTGTCCACCACACGCCTGACTGAAGACCAGCTGGATCATTTTCTTCCTCTTCAATATAACAATAAGAATATTTAAAGACTGAAGGTTAATTTTCCTAGAATTTAAATCCCCAGAACAGGCCCTATTTTACTTATGGCTTATTTATTTCATGTGCATTAAAACTCAAACCACAACGTGACCACTGTGCGTAACGTGTTTAGTCTATGTAGCTGTTTAGTCAACATAAAATAATACTAAATACCGACATAAATTTCCTCTAAATTATTGGACCAGATAAATCCACACTTCTGTCTCCGGACAGCAGCTGCCGACTGTTTCTCCCCATCTGGTCTCTCTCTGGTCCTGCGCAGGCTGCGAGGTCCTGATCGGTGAAAACGCGCGTACTTTCCACCGTTGAGAGCACAAAAATACGACCCACAGTGCCTTATTTCCCCGGATAGGGCTCACCTTTGGGCGGCCGTGTTGGCGTCCAGCACGCCGCCCCCCTGCATCCAGCTCCGGACGTTCATGCCTCCCAGCGGCTCCTCTTTCAGGCTGCTGCCGCTTCTCTGGATGCTTTCCTGGATCCCAAACATTAACAGACCTCCAAGGCTCTGTGTGTGTCCTTCTGCTTCTCGGTCTATCCCTGCCTGGAGGTGCACTTGTTCTTCTAGTAGATCCTTCACTCTGATGCGAGCGGAGCAACGTGGGGTGCGCTTTTCACTGCTGCTGCCGCTGCCGCTGCCGCTGCTGCTGCCGCTGCTGCTGCGCTCAAGAAACCAAGCAGCTTTATTCCTCAGATTTTAGTCCTAAAGGAGGGAGTGGACAGCCAAACATGCCGGGAACAAAAATGTCCAAACACTTAAAACACGGGGATGTATCACGAAAAGGGACGACAGGACGTGCCAAGTGTGGGAAGATGTTAAAAAAAAAAAAGTCACTCCTGGTGCGCTTTGAGATCCACAGACAAGAGATCAACTCGCGCACTGATCAGATGTCATCCTTATCTCACACTTTTCCCTTTTTGATTTCTCCTCTGTTGCCTCGGTACAGTGGTCCGGGGCGTCTGTTTTTGTTTTTTGTTTTTTTTTTGTTGTTGTTCCTATGCAGGAAACAAAAAAAAAGCAACGCTGCTTCTTGCGGACGCTCCCGAGCTCTCTCCTCTCCGCTCTCCCTCTCGCTTCTCTCTGCGAGGAAGTCGCTTTGTGACTCTTCCCAAAGGACCCTTCTCTCTGAGAACCAAACACGGGCTTCTCCCGCCCCGGGGGGAGAGAGAGAGAGGCTGCTCGGATGGGAAGGGAGAGAGAGGGAGGGGACAAGGCGGGAGGAGAGAAAGAGAGAGAGAGAGAGCGCAAGAGAGGGCGAGAGAGAAGAGGAGACGCCCCCAAACAAAAACGAGAGCATTGTGCGGCGACCAAGGAGCAGCTCGGTCTCACCCGGTCCGGTCACCAGACGCTTTTCACGTGGAGATGAAATCTTCCGCCGCAAAAGTTTCCCCACGCTGTAGTTTGAGGCTCACTAACCAGGAATCAGACCCGCAAACTTGCTGGATGGCACTTTGAGCAGCGCGCGTCACCGGACGAGCACAACTTCATTATGTCGAACTTTACGCACGCCATGGAGTGGAGATACTAATTATAAAACAGCTGCGTGGCTTTCACACATGGGATGAGGACTTTAAAAGAATCGATACAATATATATATTTTTAAAGTATAAGCTTGTAGTATTCATTAAATTGTTTAATTTTCTGGTCCGTTCCCAAAAAATAAAAGAAGCATTGTGCCGGTCCGTGCGTTAACATCTTTTTTTTATTTATTTATTTTTTATAAATCAGCACGTTAAAGGAAATTCCAGCTTTTACATTGAGGGTTAAATTATTATTATTTTTATCTCCACCAGTTGGTCGGGTTTAATTACAAAACACATTTATCATCGCCCCACACCACGCTCCCGCTACCCTCACTGCGCTCCGCGGGCCGCGCGCCGCAAGACACGCAAACAAAAGTGACAATAACAATAATTAGCTCAAAATAACAATGAACATAATTGAGGATAATTGCCACCAGATCTCCCCGCTTTGTCTCTCCATCTCGCGCCATCTGCTATTTGAAACAATTGATCACGCCGCTGAGGGGGGGTAATCCATAACAAATCCCAATATTAATAGATAATACTTGAACCCTTTTAATAGAATAAAGCTACAGAGTATTGATCTGTCGAGGTGCGAAAGGTCAACAACTTTTGTATTATTCAGCTTGGCTGTGAAAATGATTGGCAGGGCAGAGCTGGCGCTATTCCAGGGTTTAATTCCCAAAGGTTATTGAAAAACGCTCTTGACCTTGATTATGGAGAATAAGAGTCTTTTATGCTCCAGTTTCCTGCTTATGGAGGGAGACAGTGGCTTCACGGCTGAGGGGGGATATATGTGAATGGAGTGTGAGGGGCTCAGTCCGAGTGAGATAAAACGTGCGCATCAGTTTGTTTGAAAATATTATGAAATGTATTCGGATTTGCTATTCAGATCTAACTCTGCAACAAAATAAAATACAATATAAACAAATAAAATTAAATGCTATTTTCTTTTCTGAAAACTTTTGCACGCAATGCCTATTGAAATGTTCAAGACGAATGATAAACACAAATCGTTATAATGAATTAATTCATCGCCTACCTTTTCGAAAATGTTAGGTAAGAGATACCAAACAACATCAGGCCGAGCGGTGGATTTCAGCAAGAAATGTACAAATAATTCATATTTAACATCAAATAAAAAAGTATTGATTTCTTCGAAGTTTGATTGCACTTTGATCAATGATAGTAGAAAACAAATACGTACTAATTTAGGTGCATTATAATGCAGGAACATCTGAAAGCAGCACATGAGCCCTTTGAAGAACAGAAACACGAGGCAGATTAAATAAACCACACGACGTCTTGTCAGATGTAAAAACGAACAAAAAAACAACTTATAGTGTGTGTGTGTGTGTGTGTGTGTGTGTGTGTGTGTGTGTGTGTGTGTGTGTGTGTGTGTGTGTGTGTGTGTGTGTGTGTGTGTGTGTGTGTGTGCGTGCGCGTGTCCAGCGGAGGTTTGTCCGGTGGCTCACGGCCCAAACTTCTATTTATAAAACAGCCCAACGGCGTCCTCGTGTGTCTGAAATATGCAATCACACCCTAGACAGACAGACAGACAGACAGACAGACAGACAGACAGACAGACAGACAGACAGACAGACAGATAGACAGACAGACAGATAGATAGACAGATAGATAGATAGATAGATAGATAGATAGATCCCAAAGGTGTTCCTGAGCATGATGGAGGAACTCATTAGATGGAGCCAAAAACAAGAGATGGTGCCTTTTCCATTAGGACTAAATATGTCAGTCGAGGAGGAGCCAGGTCTCACCTGTGGTATCCCTCAGGGATGTGTCTTTGGAGTGACTGTTTAACATGTATCTGCTCCTGATCAGCTTCAGACCTCACCACCAGACCGGATGGATGTGCCTGGATTTCCTTCTGTGGAACGATTCTGAAACTGAAATTAGTTTCAGTAGCACCCTTGCAAGGTGAGATCACAACATGGTGAACGGCCAACCGAGAGACTCAAGGACATTCAGAAAGATGTCCTGCTACATAAATGCAGGATGACATGCTGCTGCCACACCTCACTGCGAGGGAGGCCATGATGGTGAGGTTCATCGACTAATTACGAAACCACTTGTGTTGAGAAGAGAATCTCTGAAATCAAGTCTGTCTCTCAGGTTTCAGCCAATCTGAAACTGAATGAGAGCATGCAGAGCTGGTGAGTTTGAATTTATTGATGATGGTACATTTATATATATATGTAAAGAGCAGGAGAAGGCATGAGAATGGGAATGTGTCTCTTTTTGTAGTTTTTCTTTTCTTTCCATCTTTCTTAAAATCTCTGCTTGTATTTAATTATTGGGGTTAAAATTGTATATACTATGAAAGATAACTTTCATTTGGATTTTTTTTTTTCTTTTATAATTTGAAATGCATTTTCACGCCACTTCCTTCTACATCCCTTTCCAACATACATTGATATTAGGGTTTAAGGTCACAGTATGCCATTAAAGAAGATGTTATTTTTAATAAATGCATATACATTTTACTAATTTAATGTTAAAAGTATATGATCAGATACGTTTTAATATTTTCTTTCATATTCCTCAGATAAATGGATCATTGCTCGGATGTAAGGAATGATTTGTGAATGCAGAGACACAAACACTATTTTATGATGAGAAATCTAAAGCAGAAGCCTCTTGTGTTTTTTTGGAGCTCAACTTTTTTATCACAGATTTTGTTTGTATTAATCCAAGAATCGTTTCGAATATTTGTGGAAGTTGTCCAAAAAGTTACTTGCAAAGTGAATTATTAAATCCCCGTCATTCCAACTGACTCCAACATGTTAAACGCATAAGGTCAGGTTCACTTTTTTTTTTCTTTCTAATTAGTACAGCTGACGTTCTTTTTTGTCATAATCACAAAACTAGAAAAAAAGCAATCAACTAGACGTCTTCCAATTAAAAGGAATTCTCTTTCCCAAAATAAAAAAAATAAAAAGCCTTCACAGTGTCCAGAGTGGATGGTTCATTTTATTTGACATTCAATCTTTGTAAAATAACCAAGGCAATGCCGGGCATGAAGTCCAAAAAACCAACCATGGAGCATTGTAACACATCACAGCCGGTATTCAGAGCAGATCTTGAATTTGTCTGTGGAGAACCTAATCCGACCAAATTATTCATCTGAAATCAAAACTTTTCAGCAGGGCGAACGTGATCCGCCTTTCTCAGGTAAATCTGACCAAAGCCGTCAGTCACAGGCAGCTGGAATTGACCGCAGTGCTGGACATTAATCCACCAACATTCATTTTTAAAAACGTTTTGTGGCAGCTGTCGATTCCATTCACATATTTGCTCAAACTTTTTGACAAAGTTATAATAAATGTAGAAATAATTGTAAGACTTAAGATGACATCAAGGATTTACTTCCTTTCAAAGTATAAACCGTTATCTCTGGTTTAAAAAACAAAACAAAACTAGCATTAATGATATTAAAGCAAAATACTCAATGTGTTGCCCTTTCTTTTTTCAGCCTCACGAGAGACAACGACCTCCCTGACCAGAAGTAAACACGTGTGGAATCAACAGCCGACACTTAATAACGCAATGCAAAACCGACAATCCAGCCGCCAGTGACTGCGTTGGCCTTGTGGAGCACATCACCGCTTATCCTGCAGGGAATCTCTCTGCATGACACCGTTCAAATGTGCATGAAGTCGATCAAATTCTCTCAAACTGGGTTTTTTTTTTTTTCTTCTTTCTCCCAAGTGTTTCATTTTAAATCAAAGTCCAAATGAATGGAGTTGATAATAAAACGATAAAAGTCATATACAGAAAGTCCTTATGTTCACTTTTCAGAGGAACATGTGCAAAATACAACAAACTCTACAATTCCTCTCTTTAAAAAAAATAAAACGGAAAGTTACGGCGCGCTGGCCAGGTTTTGATCCTACACCGATCATGTATTCATTCTCAGCCCTGCAGCCGGCGCGCCCGCATGTCAACAACAAAAATCATTCATAGTAATAAGACCTTTAGTAATAGTGGTAGTAAATAATACTGTTAACAAGCGCGTCTCCTGTCAGGTCTGCGCCACGCTGCTCCCACTCCTAACAGTAGAGGGCACCGGAGCGATCACAGCAGCTTGCAGGCGCGTCATGCAGACGGAGGAGACGCAAGTAACACTGGCTGGTCTCACAGATCACAGAGCTTGAATTCCTCTCCAGCTTCTCGGCCAAAAGTTCCTCTAATTTGCTTCTTTACATGTGTGTGTGTGTGAACAAAGATTAGTCAAAACTACTGGGAAGCTTTTGGAGAACCCCGAGCTCTGATCCCACCAACATATCAACACTCCTCCGGTTTTATATAGATGCCATACAGAGCAACACTTGTATACATCACACGCACGCACACACACACACACACACACACACACACACACACACACACACACACACACACACAAACAGGTCGGGCTGTTTCCTCGTACACAAACAAACATCGGAGGGTATTTGGTTGCCGACAGCCACAGAACAGCTTTGGAGCGTTGCTAGTATAAATGACTTTAGTGCAAATACAACTCAAAAACAAAGAGAAATGGTAGAAAAAACATCGGTAGCGAGGTTAGAGCACACTGGGGAGCACAAACAAATTGTGTGGTAAGAATGGCAGCGTGCAAGCTCTACATATAAGCGTGCAGCAGGACTCGGCATTCTTAAGTTTGAAGTCTTTCAACGAGACACTTCTTCCACGTCATGCCCCAATTGCATGTAAAGGAGCCGGCTGAGGGCCAGGATGTGCGTGTGCAGGAGGGGTGGACAATTATCAAATGGCTCAATTTGCTGGTTTTCATGAGTGAGTAACGACGACACTCTTATAAAACACAGGGAGGGGGGGGGGGGGGGGGGGGGGGGGGGGGTGATGGAGTGGAACGAGGTGATTGGCTCCTGCCCCGGAGGAGTTTCAACAATCGCGGGGATCGGTTGTTGTGACCGAATCAGCCGAGTACCATGAAGCAAGCCAACGGCGGCAACGTCCCGACGCCCCACGTTCTCCCAATACTGAACGTTCCGACACGACCGCGTCTCCTCATGAACCCCTGTTCTCCTCGGTCCCATCGGCACTGTGCAGCCTCCACGAAGCAGTAATGTAAAACTGACCTCTAAAAATAACATTAATATAAAAGTTTGGCGATGAGGAAAAGCACTGTTTCTGCTGGGACCAGCCAAACAGCATTAGGTCGAAGCTTGACACATGAAATGAACTGCAGTTTATTTCCCACGTGGACCCAGACGACTTGTTCAAACTGCAACGCTTTAACCAGACCGCAGCACGTCTCCTCTGCTGAGCACCAGGCAGCAGGTCGCATCGAGGCCTCGAGAAACAACATTCAGTCTCCGGTTATGCTTCGTCTTCACTGCTACAGTCATCCAGCAGCACATTTATCACACTGAAGAATTTGTAGGCTTTTATGAAACGTTACGACTTCGCCACGGTTTCAAACATCATCGCCAGTCCCCCAAAGTCTCCCGATGCCGTCTGTACCTCTGACCCCTCCCCCGATACACCATGGCACATACAGGACTACAAGGATATCTAAGTGCTTGGAAACATACGACCACGAGCATTTCGAGTAAATAAACGAGAAGAACAAAAAAGCAGATTTTCTCTAATGTCCATTTAAAAATTTAAGAAACGAGAAAAATAAAAAAAAAGAGTGAGCATGTAATCATCTCTGAGATGAGCTTTCCACATCTCCTTTCTCCGTTTTGTTTTTGAATCTTTCATATAAAACAAAAACATCAGAAAAAAACAAACAAACCAAAAACATTCTTAATGGATAAAATTGTACCTGTGATGAACCCAATACCGTTGAGTGTCAGACCGGTCAGAGGGCATATTGAAATGAACTGCCTACTAAATGGAAACATTTTGTAAAGTTGTAATAATTGTTTTTGTCAATAGAGGGAGAGGTGACCCTCCAATTAGAGATCATTTTGGATTCTCTCTCAAAAACCGGTAGAAAAGAAATGAACTTTGACATCGTGGGACGAAGGCTGATTAGAATATAATCATACGAATTCACTCAGACTGTGTTTATATGTGCATGCATGTAGGTTTTCTATTACTGTGGAGTTCAGAGGCAGCGAGGAGGAAGAGGAGGAGGAGGATGTTCCTCAGAATGACAAATCTGCTGGCCAGACTGAGATGATGAAGGAGCAGCAGAGGACTCCTGGCTCTCCACTGGAGAGATGGACTGGAGCTGAGGGGTGGGCGCCGGTTCAGCGGGGGTCGTGTCTGTTTGGGGTATCAGTGAAGACGGCTGGTGAAGGACTGGGGGGGCGACGGTATGGCCGAGGGGGGGAGGAGGGCCAAGCATGTTAGATGTGTCGGGGGTTGTGGAGGATGAAGATGGATGATCCGTGATTGACTGGTTCTGCTGAGAATCAATCACAAGGGGAGGAGAACAAGAGGAAGACGATAATGGAGATTTGAGAATGTTGAGGGGAGCAGAGGCCAAGGCGGGGGAGGAGGAGGAGGAAGAGGAGGAGGATTCTCCATCTGACACAGCAGGTCCATTATCTCTCTCTTGCTCTATCGATTCCTCCTCTTTCTCATCATGTGAACCAGTGTCCTCCTTCTCCATTGCGCCAGCTGGAGCTTCTTCCTGTCCTGCAGGGCTCTGATTGGCTGCGGGTGTCTCTTGATTGGAGACACCAGTGGCTGGCGATTGGCTCTTGAGTTGCGAGTGGCAGAGCGGGCATGTTGCCTGGACGTACAGCCATTTCTTCAGACAGCCAGCATGGAAGAAATGGCTGCACGGAGTGATCACAGCGCTGTTCATGTCCTGAAAAACAGAAAAGAAAAAGAACAGTCCACGTTAACTTGGTTTTTCGGCGTCTTCTGGATGGCGCGGCGTCGTTAGACATCCAGACAGCAGCCCATACCTGATAGCAGATAGCGCAGATGTCATTGTACTGCTCCAGCTGTGTGTTGCTGGCTGTGGGAAGGCTTTTGATCTTGTTTACGGCGTCTCTCCTGAGCAGGAAGCTCTGCCAGCCCAGCTGGGCCCTGAGCCACACGTTATAGTACGAGTGGACCAAGATGATGGTGCTGCCCATCACACTCCACTCCCCAAACACGGTCTCCGACACGCCGTAGCACACCACACACACGGCGACCTGCGAGGAGAAGAAATCGACGACAGTGATGCTGTGGCCCCGAGACTGCTCATTTGAGTTTCAAGTGCTGTGGAAACGTGAACGAGCACATGTGAGATTTACCAGAAACTCCAGCAATCTGTAAGTTCCATTGACACAGTAGATAACCTCGTCCATGTTTTCTACTGGAGCTTTACGGAACTCCTCCACCATGAACAGAACATAGATCAGCAGAGTGCCAAGAACCTGGAGATGACAGGAGAGAGCATTTGTTTCAATCCACTCATTAATGAATTACGAAATAAAAAGGACAAAGAGACAAAAAACTGCGTTGGTGAATTACCTGCAGCGAGGTGAGGATTGAAGAGGAGATAATGATGAGGAGCCAGAAGTCCATGTGGAAGAACTGACAGATCATATAAGCCATGTACGCTGGGAAGATCAGCAGGAAAAGACACAAAGACACCGCTCGGAAGTGCTTCCACAAACTCCTGTAGGTCAGGCAGAGACAGGCAAAGCTGGCATTTAGCATTTTTCTCAATAATTGAAAAAAAAAAAAGAAAACAGTAATAGGAACGCATCTTACTTGTCCCTAGATGCTCCCAGAGCAAGGACTATGGGGTCAGCTATCTCCAGCATGGACTGAAGAATGGAAGCAACAACAATGAAGAGGATGATGGAGAGGAGGAAGGCTCGGTGGATGACCTGCAGCTCGATGAGGCCCGTCTGAACAGCGAGGATCAGCAGCGTGATGCCTTCTGTCATCCCTCTGCTCCAACAAACAACGACCAACACATGAGATTGAAAACTGAAACAGATACCAGCAAGACAGACACACAGACACACACAGACACAAACAGACACACACAGACACACACACAGACACACACACAGACACACACACAGACACACACAGACACACAGACCTGTGCATGGTGTTATCGTTCATGAAGGCTCTGTAGCCTTGCAGGTAGAACTTGCACAGTGTGAGAACTCCCAGTGCGATGAAGGAGACGGTGAAAACCAGGCCCAGCAGAGAGTAAGGAGTGCTGCAACATTCCGCAATACTGCGGGGATAAGTGGAGGGGCGAGAAGGGCGAGAGTTAAGATTAGAGTGACGGTCGATAAACAGTAAATATTTCATTAGAAACCTTTTGAAGGAATCCCTAAACCATTAGCACATGGAGGTACAGGGAGTATTATCCTAGATTCTCTCTTTAGGACAGAATTCTGATCCTGGTCGGCATAATGTCGATGTGAAATCACGTTTCATCCAGCTCAGAGGAGAGAAGTCCGTAAACCATCAGAAACGGATAAAACCCAATTGAATCCTCAGGTCTTAATGGGTTAAAAATACCTTTGGGTGCATGTCTATCATGCAACAGGCAACATCTGCTGGGATTTATTCCTGCCCACAAACACAATCCAACAGTTGTTCACACTGTCCCACTTGGGCATTACTTTGTCGAGTAGGAAAACGATCCAATCATTTGGGCCGCTCGTAGCGCATGTGGGATTGGTGCAGGTTTGCTGTGAGCCACTTCTCACTTTCTTCCTCAAGGGACTGACTGTCTTCCGAGTTCATCACAAGTGGTTTAGTATAAAATGCTGAGATTCAGCGATGCGTAGCTAATTTGGTAGGCCTGTGGTTGGTCTTTAGTGTCGCTGCTTGAATCATTTGTTAGTGACTTTTCACTTGTTTCTGAAGGAAGTCGCTTTCTTAAAATGTAATTGTATAGTTTATGTGGAAAATGTACATGACTATAATCCATCACACAGATTACATAGACATAATTAGTAATATTTAATTCGTAGTAGCTTTGTAAAGTACCATAATCTAAGTAATCAGAACAATGACCTAAAGCTCTTACCTGGTAAGAAATAAGAAGAGGAGCCTCTCCCGTGAGGTAGGCTGGTCTCTGGTGCTAAAGTAAGAATAGATCTGCAGAGCGAACAGCAGCAGCCAGAAACACATGAAGAGAACCGGAAGTACCAGCTGGTTCCACAGAGACATGCCCAAAGCGAGCAGGCCATACACCTCCACCACCTGGGGACGCAAATGTTTAGCTTTATATTCACTTATGTTGATTTATAAAGAGATATATGCAACACAACACTGTATATAAAATAAGATTGTAAAGAGTACTACCTGAGCCAGCTCTCTGTATGCAGTCTTGGCCAGGTTATATGGTACCAGCAGGTTTGAGGCCAAAAAGTAAATGACCTCTAGTCCTGTGAAGATCATGGAAAACTTATTGATGAAGACGATGGTCTCCAGAGGAACCAGACACAGTCGGGCCACCAGAGGGAGTAAATGAGCAGAGAAAAGCCAAATCCTCTTGGTCTGCATCACACAGGAACACAGAGTACACACCACCAGCTGACCTGGAAGTACACACAAGTCAAATGTCACGATCGCATCAATGCACAAGGAGCAGCGATTTGCTGGAAGTGAATCAATAAATAGATATAAATAATGAAATATACATTCATACTTAAAGCTTCTTTTTTTTTTTACTTGTGAATAAATACTATCTCAGCTTTTAAATACATCAAAGGGTATCTACATATCTACAATTTCTGGAAAAGAATATATAATCTGTTCACTACTGTTTGTAAAAAGGTAAACTACCTTACAAGTAACTAGAAACACTGAATATATATTTGAAACTGATAGTGTCACTTCCTCTACTTTGATGTGCATAAAGCATGTGTGCGTCACTCTGATGCAGCGGTCTAACTCACCGACGGAACAACTCTAAACCACTATTAGAAGTGCAAACAAATGCAATGAATAGATGACGAAGAGGGAAAAAGTTATAGAATATGGTCACTTTTCCAATAAAGGGTTATATTTAAGCCGAAATACAAAGCTGGGAGGGCTGCTGGTACTGAAGAGAAATCCTCACAGTGCATATGTGATACAATTAGAAGGGCATAGCATTTTAAAAAATAAGTCTATGAGAGGCAGAATGAGTCATTAATACATTCAACATGGTTATCAGGAAAATAAAAGAAAACTATTAGATGTGAAAATACTCCAATTATGATTTTAGTGGTAAATTCTTGGCACATTTCAAGTGATAACTGAACATTTAACTAATAGACAAGACAAAAACTGAAAATCGATTTCTCTCTTCGTGGAGCCTCGAGCCTCTCATGCTTTGCTTCTCTACAACAGTTTATTTTAGTCACTAGGCTCTGGCTGTGCAGTGAAACCAGCACGCGGTGTGGACTATTTATAGCTCCGGAGACTCCTTCTTTACTCTCTAACAGGATGATAGAAGGGCCTCGATGCAGGACCGTTTTCAGAATCAGCTTTCAGCACTCTCAGGGGCGGTTGTTGGTGTTGAGTGAGAGTTATGCTGTATGGGTCATGTGCAATGGAAAAAAGGGTTTCAGTAGTTTTTTTCCTTCAAATTATTATTATTATTAACTACAAAATGCAGGCGAGTTTTCCCAGAGACGCAAAGCTGCAATGCCGAGTTGGCAGGATGTTAGGGCCTTCTTCACGGAGGGTGGCTTGTTCCTTCCATACAAAACTAAAGTTGCCATTTAACTAACTGCACTGTAGCGCTGAATGCAACAGAAAGCACTGGCAATTTAAATATCCATGGTGTAGATTTTATAGACTCGTGTGAAGCCATAAAAGAAGAGGATGCTCCCATGAGCTCATAAACAAGCGACTTCATTAAATGGATCCTCTTGTATTCATCTATACAATGCAATCATAGCCCAAGCATACGGGTGTAATACTGTACCTATTAGTGCAGTGGTGAATCTGTTCATGGAGAGCGGTTCCAGGTAGACGGGTCCCTCATAGCCAGACTCCAGTTCACTGCGAACATAATCCCTGGAGAAACAAAAGGGGGTTGAAATGTTCAACATGTAGAGAAAGAAAACTATAGAGAGATGTAACATAACACTGACGTTCAGTTAGAACGTGGCCTTATATACACACTAACACATGAAAAACTACCAAGTATTGATTTGTATAATTTCAAAATAAAACATGTTCTTTTGTATAGTCACTGCCCACGAATCCAAAACTATCACAATGGTGATCTTAGAAATTTAACAGAACCATAAAAACATATTAGGGGAAAATTGTTTTACTTCTTATCCATCTATCTATACTATCTTAGGTTGTCGAGGAGCTGGAGCTGAGACAGATGACGGATCCACCACAGCTCAAACTCAAAAGCGTGAGAGTGAGTGGTTGGTGGTGGCTGAAGGGGCCGATGGCGCAGATTGGCAGCTTTGCTTCCGTCAGCCTGCCTCAGGGCAGCTGTGGCTACATACGTAGCTTACCACCATCGAGTATGGAGTGAATGAATAATGCAATGTAAAGCGTCTTTGAGTGTCCAGAAAAGCGCTATATATAAAACCTAAGCATTATTATTATAATTATCCAAATACATTTTTCTTCAAATCAGACTGAATTCTTTCCATTCAGAGGTCCGATTCTCAGATTGAAGATGGATTCATCAACTAGACTAATCAAGCTTGCGTTCCTTTTGAAACTGCAACAACAGTCACAGAGTACTGTTTTGTGTGACATGGCAGCATTTCTCCTGCATTAACCAGTTGTGCTTTGCCACCCCCATTTTTCTCTAAACTGTGTGTTTAGCTTCAATTGGTGAGGTTGACAAGAGCACAAAGTTAAGACGGTATTAAGCAATTAAATGCGTCTGATCAGATTTTAAAGAAGGGTGCACCAGCTCCTCATACTGAAGAAAACAGGGGAAGTTTTATCTTTTATTCATTATATTTTGAGTACAGAAAACAAGATAGCTCATTCAATCCTTGTTGTGAAACAAAGCATGAAACCATGTCAAACAGATCATTTTCAGCAAGCGTACCTTGAGACTTGATGACCAGCAAACAGCAGCAGGGCCGTGAGAACATACAGGTAAAGTTTGACTAGGTGTTGACGAGGCAGAGTCAGGAGCACTAAACTCAGGATGTAACCTGTGAGGCAAACACAAACATTTACAAAAAAACCACAAAAAAAAAAAAAACAGAAGACAAGCTGAAAGCACAGGCATGGTAAAACCTATTCTACTGCTTCCTACATGCAGAGATTTTAAATACTAAAACAAATGTGTATGTAAGTGCAAGGGGATATTTTTCAGCCTGGAAACCATCATACCCTAAAACAGTTGACTATTAAGAAAAAAAAACCTCAGTCTAAAAACTCCTCAGCACATAGCAACAGTTACTTTGGTTTTGCCGTCTCCCTCGCTCTTTGTTCTCCGTCCACCCACAATGCTCATCAGCACATACCAAGCCTATTGGCTCATTAACCAACTGCTGCCAAGTCTGAGAGCACATTCAGCCACATGAGAACACTGACAAGGAAAACTCGACACAGTGCTCCGGCTTTAGGTTTTTTTTTTGTTTGTTTTTTTCTCAGACTTTGAACCCATATCTGACGAGGAGGATTTTCCGTGTCATCACAGTGGCATTGCTTTGTAATCTGTGCAGCACAGAGTTGGTTTAATGTTTTCACTACTTGCGCTACAGCAGTGTGAATGGATCATCTATCAGAGCTAATATATTCTAGTAGTGGTCTGTTAAAAAGAAAGTTGTTGGTATTTTGAGAGCGAATATATAAACAAATCATCACTACCTGGATCACATAGTTAAAAGATGCTGACATGGATAGAGAACTATAAATCCACACTATTAACTACATTAACTAATCAATAGATAAAGGGAACGGTTTCATCACTGAGTCAAAGCTGGAACGAAGATTTTAAAAACCACATGTGGAAGGACTATGTCGGCGATCTAAATAGATTGTATTTTGCCCATTACCTGTATTGTACGCTTAATAAAAATATGCAAAATAATCTAATAACTTTATGTACATAGCACTTTTAAGAACAATTACTTCACAAAATCCTATCTTCCTATCAGATACATTGTGCACAGCCCTGGTATATAGTCCCAGACTGCTGTGCCTCTGCACTGGAATAACGTTCTGGCCAAAAACTGTGAGGATAACAAGCAAGTTAGTGACACATTATGTAATTTGTCATTGCAATAGAAACTGAATGTCCTGTGAAGTCTGACACACACTGTTGTCTTGTGAATTTGTTCACTGGCATGTGAAAATAAACAACTGTGCAAAGAGGCTTATGGGAAAAAACTGAAAAGAGTCTCACACCTAACAACGCCTTAAGCTCTCAGGTGGCACTTTTTTCTCTGCATTTTCTTGTTCAAACTAAATCCTTCACTCGTGTTCGACTGAGCTACCTACACACACCGGTATCACATAAATCGGGACATGCACAGCTGTGAACGTTTTAGTGGGGTGTGAGCAACACAGCTGGAGGAGGAAAATTCAATTTAGGCTGCATCCGACCATCCATTTTTGTATTTTACCACTGGGCAAATCAGGCGGTTTTGGTCACAGTCCACTTGTCCTTATACCAAATAATCCCTCTTGACTGCGCCGAAATAACTTCAAAGCCCAGTGTCATGGCTCGGTGCCCGAATGTGAGCTTTGTGAAAAGTTATCAAGTCTGGTACTGAGGGTTGGATGGCAAAATTGAAATCATGCCATTTGCAACCAAAAGCGGTTGAATTGTGACTATAGGGAACAAATGGCATATAAATAAGCGACTATTAGAGACGCTCAGCAGCATTTCGGTAAAATGCAACTTCGACTGAGAACACAAAACATCTGTCCAAAGTGAAACTTTTCCACATATCTGGAGAGTGTTGATGAGGGATTAATGTAGATTTGAAATGAGAAAAGAACCTGTGTGCATGAGGATGTGAGATACCATCACTGACCTACGTAGTGCAGGTAGAGCGCCAAGTATTTATACTGAAACAAGGGGTTGTTGGAGAGACTGGAGCGCTGGATCTTCTGGAAGAAGGAGCTGACGTCCCAGCGGTACAGGACATCCAGCAGCATGATGCTGGGAACACGCAGACCCACATTGAGCACGGCCTCCACACGGTCCTTCACTGCCATGGCTTCAGGTTACCTCTGATCAGCAGGCAGAACTGACCACTAGGATGGGATCTTTAACAGTGGGTACTCTGCGGGGAAAAGCGAATGACAAGGAAAACGGAAGATCGTGAGTTAATAGGCTGCGGTTACAAACAATGAGAGCGAGCAACGAGGGGAGAAAAAAAAAAATGACGAGAGCCAACTTGCAGTACAGGAGGGGATTAATGAAGGTCACAGAGAAGCAGCGAGATGCAGAAGGAAAGAAGGAGGTGAGACAAACTCAAGGTGAAGAAAAATTATCTCACATGAAGCATAACTGCAATAAAGAAACATTCCTTTTTCCATCTGCTGCCTCACATTAAAATCACTAACACACTAGATCTGAATTTTTTTTTTAAACACAATAGTAAAAATTTATGGTGGCTGGTGGAAGAGATAAACTACCCAGCAAACACCTAATGCCCAGTGATTAGCACTTGGCTGGTGGTAAATTTCCAGTTTTATACAGTTATTACACAATAAACCTATTGAGGACCGTTAACATGCTGATGCTGACCAAACACGTACAATATGGCTGCAGGAATACACTCTCATTGTAGGCAGATTCAAGGAATGGCAGAGAGACGAACAATAGAGTCTGATTCAGTCGCACAGATATTAACATTTATATTAAACACTGTTTGCAGAGAGCACACTTGTTAAAACACTTGTTAGAATTTCATTATATTTATTTGACAGGGACAGTGCTCACCAATCGACAGGGTAAGTGTAAATGAATCTGAGGCATCTCAAACAGGTTAATGATCCTCTGTTCTATCTGACCCCTTCCTAAAAATGGCAAGCTGAAAGAGAAGTGGAGCCTTATGCAAATAAATGATGCTTGGCCATTAAGTTAAAAAAAGTACAAATTCAAAACACCTTAGTTCATCACACAGATCAATGGAAACAACACAAATAGATGTAATTCATAATACGTAATACGGGTTTGATTGTTAAGTAGTTAAGTCACTGCTTCAGTGAAACTTTGTTTAAAGCTAATTTCTTGTGTGTTTACAGGAACTGAATTCCACTTCAAGCCACAAGCTTGAAACAGGAATAGAAGCACTCAAGTCCTATTGGTGACCCTACACTGATATATGGTTCTAGTGATAATAATGGGGGCATAATGACATAATCTAATGTAATAAAGGACTGTGCAACACACAGCTGTTACATCAGCAGTTACGCAGAAACTAAAATCACAGATGTTGAATAAATGACATTCACAGTTTAGTGCTATTTATTTTGTGTACAGAATTAGATGCCAATGACACAAACATTATTTTAATTATGGTGTTGAAATAATTACCGACCCAATGTTTCCGAGAATTGGAGCAGTAAATAAAACCAAACACCACTGACAGGTTCTGTTTTGTGACCGTCCAATGCCCACACAGAAAACCATGGAACATCATTCTGGGAAAAACCAGCTGACTGACAACAGATGTTAGCAACTGAGCATCCAAAGAAACACTGAACGGTGGTTCCTGCAAAGCAAAGCTAAACCAGAACTATGATTTGTATAGTAAAATAACCAATGTAGTCAAGTACATGCAAATAATCAAGTGTTTTTGTCTGCGTCCACATACAAACAAATACAAACAAACTTACAGAAGTACTACGCGAGCCAGACAAAAAACACAATACAATGCAAATGGCTTCAGGTGTTTTTAATGCAGGTGCGATTCAGGTTAGCCTTGACAAATGAGGCCTGCAAAATCTGCTTATTCACATCCTCTTTTTTCCCCCCACAGACTGTCCTGCTACACAATGACTACATTCCATATGAAAACATTACATTTCAGTAGTCTTGGTATATAGTTTTGATGTCACCAGTTGAAGACTTTCCATGCATGCATTCAGAGAGCAATCCCAATATACAAATGTTCAGGAGGTCTGTGTGGAAATGTGACTACTCATATTCATGCGTATTGAGACTTGTTGGAGATATAAAGGAAGGTAAACACGAAACAGAGCAGCTATTGTGAAGCCTAATCCTGCACTAGTACAAAGACTTCCATTTAAAGTATCAAAATATCTCAGATAATACTGATTGACTGGAATGATTGTGTGAAAGAAATATGCTTGATCTAATCTAATAAAACTCTCCTGGTGATTGTTTGAAGGCGCTGTTAGTGAAAAGCATTTGTCAGGTTAAGTGGTTCAGCAGAAGCTTTCACGCTAATAAAAAAAAAAAGTTCACTGACAAAGCAGCTTTTTTTCTTGTTTGTTGTAAGACCTAAGACCTCCAACAAATCAGTCATTGTTAATCGGGAGCTTGAGTATATTCAAAGCAGCACAAGAAGGGAATTCCAGGAAGCAACACGTTGCGGAGGTGAACGTTAGAAAAGCTCCTGCAGTCTTTGCTGTAATTCTTAAGTTTATAAGCTCCTGTGGACCCACTGATGAGCCAACTGCATCACCAGTTTCCACCCCTTACAGCTGGAGGTTTCCTACAAGTTGCTAATGGAGGAGTTTCCATCTCCTTAGCATCCCTGCAGCCAGGGAAACGATCCTGATGACTTATATAACTGAATTCACCTCGACCATCACTGGCCAGACAGAAAATCCGAACTTATATAACCACAGCCGCCCACCGCTGTATTCTTTATCACTCGCAATCCATTCACAGTAGTATCTTAAGAGGAAGTTCTTATAATTTCAGTGCACATCGGAGGCAGCGGAGCAGCAAACGTTGTGGACGCGTGAAGTGGTGCATCGCCAGTGGTCCGCCATGAACTCTAGTAACCCCGCCGTCTCGACTGGAAAAACCTCTAAGCTCCGCCGCGAAACACTCAAGACTCAACCGCTTGTTGCAGAGTTAAATGGGGGAGCGCACACGGAGCCGAAAGGGCGTGTTCGGTTTCCGTGGGGCAACGGCAGTTCGTCCGGAGGTGTGAAAAGAGAGAGAAATAGCGGTGACCGTGTACGTGAGGGGATGATGGGCTGCATCGAGCAGGAAGCAGCGCCGAGCTAGCACAGGCGGCTAGCAACAACACAAGCCCACTTCAGCGCAAATAGGAATGAAAAAGAACACAAAAAGATCGCATTATAACACTAGAGCACACTGCACGCACGTCAGATAAATCTTATAGCCCGGGGGGAATTTCAGAAAGTGTTCCCATCTGTAGCCAACAACTTTGCCCAGTAGCGTAGCAGCCAACAGCTCGCGCTAGCGACGGCGCGTTCACTCAAAGAAAAAAGAGACGCAAAACTACAAACTTACATTTCAGGGCGGATGTTCGCACTCTGTACAACGGTGTCGAGGTGCTTTTCGGGTCGGATATCGACCATTTTAACTGGGCACCGCCCGAGTTAACGGTCCTCTCGACGGGAGCGTTTCACAGCGAAAGGACGCGGCCCATCCGCTCATTTTACCTAGCAGCCATTACCCGGAGTACCGAGGAGGATGAGCTGCGCGTGCGCAGTGCGGCCCGTCCCGCTCACTTCTAACGGTGAAGATCATCATCATCAGAAAACTATCTATTTAGAGGCAGGACTGTGCTGTGCTGCTTCACGCTCATCTTCAAGAAAAGAGATAAAGCAATTTATTTAATCTGTATTTAACCTGCCTACTAGCAATAACGATACTATGTGAATAAAGCTTAAATAATAGTTCCTCGGACACAGACTAGGTCCCACATGTTTGTAAAAGTAGTCTGACGTTATTGTTTTGGTGTCTGTTTTATAGAATAGAAATTCATATAAAAAGCCTTTATTATCTCACCGTGTACAACGAAATTGGAGAACTGCTCCTCTCACAGTGCAAATGCGCAAATGCAACAAACAAAAACAGTGCAATACAAAACAAAATAGTGCAATGTAACAAAGACTAGTGCAATATGGCAATAGGTTCAGTAGATGTTTGACTTTTTGATGATGTGCAGAATATGTGTGAATCAATAAATGTGGGAATTTACAGTGGTTATGGCAAAGACTGTTTTTGAGTCTGTTACACATGTCGCACTTGCTAGAGGCCACGGGGTCAAATAGGTGGAAACCAGAATATGAGTTGTCCTTGAGGATGTTTTGTGCTCTGTTGAGGCATCGGTAGATGTAAATGTCCATCAAGGAGGGGAGAGGGCAGCCAACAATCTTCTGTGCTGCTGTGATTACCCTCTGGAGCCTCCTCCTGTCTGCCTCAGTGCCACTCCCATATCAGGTCCTTAGGTTAAATGAGTCTTGATTGGTGTGAGATAAATCTCTGCCAGTGAAGTGGTCAATGTCACATTGAATATAGACATGTAAAATCAATCTGACTTTCTGGTCTTAATTTGTGTATTTTGTGATTTGTTGTCTTTTTGTGTTTGTTTATGGCGCCCTTTGGTCCATGGTCATTATGAGTTTTGTGTGAGTTTTGAGTCTCCTTGTGTTTATATAATGTTTTGTTGTTTTGTTTGTTTTTTTAAATCTCGTTGTGGTCTTTTTATCAGTATTTTTGGTCAATTATGTGTATGATCTTTTCATTAATCATTTCACCATTAATCATTAATCAGATATTATCTAAAATACAGATAATACTGTATATTAGATTATACAGTATTATCTAATCTTCACCAGGAAGATTATGATCATAACAATCTCAATGTAAAGAAAGAATATTCTTTACCACTAATAATTTTGACTTCAATTCATCTAAATAAATGTCTACATTAATTTATAAACAACCATTTTGAAATCATACCAAAAATAACTATGCATTGTGTGAAAGGTATCTGAGGAACTTAATACCACTTTAGAATAAAATATGACTTGATTATTTTATGGTTTGCCTTTAAAACATGGTAGCCAGTGAAGAATGATGCCAAGTATTTCTACTGGAACTATTGAAGTAATGAAGTATTTAAAACAGGTATTCTTTCTATTTTTTCTATAATATTTATTTTTCTTGGTTTGTGCTTTTCATATTAAAAATATACTTAAATCAAATTTCAGCTTATGTATTCTTATTTTTTATAATAATTGGTATTCCTGTTTTTGTTGGCTTTGCTTTGCTTTTATCGTCTTGGGCACATTCAATTCAACTTTTCAGGGTTGCATAAATCAGCTCGAATTTGAAATTAGAAATTTTACATGGCAATGAAGAGCTTTATGATTCTGAGCTGATTTTTTGATTAGATTGATTCTCTAAGTTCTAACAGTTCCATGCTTCCTGGTTTTCCATTTTAAAATAGTAATGGATGATTCCATGTTATTTCATGCAGAACGCTTCTGGTTGGATTGCAATTCATGATTGATTTGGTTCAATAGAAAACTTTTCTTTTCTTTTCTTTTCTTTTCTTTTCTTTTCTTTTCTTTTCTTTTCTTTTCTTTTTTTCTATTGACGATCCGTCACCATGGCAACAAAGCTTCGTCCTTACGTAGCTTCCGGTAGGATTCAGGACGCCCGGAAGCACGCAGCGTGCCTCTGTGATGAATGAAACACAACGACAAACTTCATTCATTCAACTTTCCGGCAACGATTACCAGTATTTGTCAGTCGTTGCCTGTAAGCTTGTCAAACAAGGTAAGCCTACTGAAACTGCGGACTTTCTCCAGCTATTGAATTGCTGGTACGCTGATAACCGGCCGTGTTTACATTGCTGCTAGTCACTGTTAGCAGTCTCATGCTAAAAATATGAACACCCGGGGCAGCCAGACTGTCTGCACAGATTAGACAGCATTTTGCCGCTGCGTCTTTAAACAGATTACAAAAGCAACAAACGTTTCACAATACTGATGTCATGGTTGGTTCACCGTGTTTCGCCATGAGCTGCCTTCTGTGTTTTACTTCAAAACGTCCTAACTCGTCTCCTACTTTGTCTGTTTCCCCTCCGTCTCTTTGCAAGGTGCATGTGTGCCTGTTCGTGCCTGCTGCTGAAAAGGTGTGTGCACTTGTGACTGTGACTTCAGCTACAACTGCATGTGTGTGTGTGTGAGAGAGTGTGTGTGTGTATGAGTGTGAGAAGCCTGTCTGAGCCATGTCAGTGTCAGTGATCATAAAGTGGGGAGGTCAGGAGTATTCCATCAGTTCTCTGTCAGAGGAGGACACAGTGATGGACCTCAAGCAGTCCATCAAGACCTTGACTGGGGTGCTGCCTGAAAGACAGAAGCTACTGGGGCTCAAGGTCAAAGGTGAGAGGGCTTCACCGAAACACTCCTACATCCAGAGTAAAAATTGTGCAAATAAGTGATTTATTAAACTCAAGCCATTTGTGCAAGACCCCTACTGGCTTTGTGTCCTTTCATACCTTGACAGAAATGTACCTCTTTTTCACACACACAAAATCTCTCCAAAAATTGGCTGCATTCTTAGTCAACTGATGTTTGATACCAATGTGTTTACATCTATTTTATAAAAATATTTTGCTTGTCTTACACTTTAAAAGACTTATGCTTTGTCCGATTCTCTACTGCTATATGAGTGATACTGCATGTGCCTTTAATCTGCATTTTGGACTCTAATAGATTAGAGATACTTTATTGATCCTATAGGGAAAGTCTTTTCAGATTAATACTCGTTTCTCTGCTTTCCTCAAGGTAAGCCTGCAGAGGATGAAGTGAAGCTGGGCTCCCTCAAGCTGAAACCTAACACTAAGATCATGATGATGGGTACCCGAGAGGAGAGCCTGGTAGGTGAACGTGTAATGGAGAAGTTCAATTTATCTTATTGAGATACAGCTTCTTTTTTTATGTGACCAGTTTGTGTGGTTACCAGATAATTATTGAGATAGTAATACAATAAATGCGTTTTTTCTGGTTGGTCACTGAGTATCTGATGGTAGATTCTCCTGCCACGTCCGTATTAGTATGTTGTGATTAAATTTCACTCACTGCCTGATGTGACGCTCCCTTCATGTTTTTGTCGCGTTAAGGAAGAGGTGTTGGCTCCTCCCCCGGAGAACGACGACGTTGTCAACGACTTTGACATCGAGGAGGAGGTCGTCGAAGTGGAAAACAGGTCCGATATTTTACATGTGCTTATTTGTATTAAAAAAAAAAAAGTCAAAGTGTATTTTGAGAAAGTGATTCAGAAACTATGTGTAGATCTGGGAAACATTTGTTGTTCTTTGTCTTCAGAGAGGAGAATCTGGCAAAAATAGCCCGCAGAGTGAAAGACTATAAGGTTGAAGAAATGAACCCTCCCAGAGAAGGCAAGAGGCTCTTGGTACTGGATGTCGACTACACGCTGTTTGGTGAGTCGTGCTGATAAGCAACACTTGGCTGTTTGAGACTTGACTTCAACGTTTTATGATCTATTTTTGTAGTTTCATACTCTGTTAAAAACAAACAAAACAAAAAAAGGAATCGATGGAGTAGCGGTTCGCACTTTCACCTCAGAGAGAGAAGGTCTTTGGTTCCAGGAGTGTGTCTGTCTGTCTCTTTGTTGGAGATGGATGGATGGTTACTGGTTTGACTGCAATATGCATTAATTTTGTGTGTTTAGATCACAAGTCGTGTGCAGAAACCGGACAGGAGCTGATGAGACCTTACCTTCATGAATTTCTGACGTCAGCCTACGAGGACTACGACATTGTCATCTGGTGTATGTCTCCTCTCCTCTCCTCTCCTCTCCTCTCCTCTCCTCTCCTCTCCTCTCCTCTCCTCTCCTCTCCTCAACGGGAAAAGGCTTCTCATATTTGTTTTCACATAAAGTGTCTGTTCACTTTCGAATCCAACAGTTCAAACCAAAACGAGCCTCTGCCTCCTTAGAGAGGGCAAAGAAATAGGCCAGGAAATTGACGGTCTTTGAACTCGGTCTTCTGATCTGTTCAGAGATCTTAGTGGCTTCGTCTCTAAAGCGGAATTTCACATATTTTAGAATTCTGTCTCATGAAAACAAGAATATCTTGTCTTTGAATTTCGGTATTTTCAGTCCACTTGAAAAAGAAGAAGAAGAAAAAAAAAAAAACTCCGTTATTGAATCTGTGACAGGCGGAGAAGCGTATAGAAGTTGAGAAACATTTTGCCTTCAGTTTCAGTAACGCAGGTTTAATCGGAGTAATTTCAAGTTTGCTTTCCTTCTTTAGCTGCCACAAGTATGAAGTGGATTGATGCCAAAATGAAAGCAAGTATTCTTTTTGTTCAGTTTTTAAATGTTAATGCCACCTTGCTGACCTCAATTGACTGCTCTTGTTTTTTTTTTTTTTGTTTGTTTTTTTAACCAAAAGATGGCAGTGTTTATCAATTTATCCTTCTGTCGTTTGTGTGGCTGTTGGGCGAGAGGATAACACGCTTTTCTGTGTGTGTGTGTGTGTGTGTGTGTGTGTATACGCCTGCACACCTATCTTTGTGTAGGAGCTGGGAGTGACGGAGAACCCCAACTACAAGATTACGTTCATGCTGGACAGTGCCGCCATGATCACAGTTCACACTCCGAAAAGAGGAGTGGTGGAGGTTTGTTGGCTTCTGTGAATATTCAAAGTGACGGGTGCACAGTGGGGTATTTCCTGGGCGCTCCAGCATCTCGGCAGACTGCATGCTTTCCCTGTTCCAGTGTGGGATCTGGTCTTATCGAGATGGGGTGATGTTTAAAATAGAATAGAAATACATTATTTCCGCATATGAAAAATCGTTACGGCGTGCACTTCCGCAGGTGAAGCCGTTGGGTGTGATTTGGGGAAAGTACGGAGACTTTTACAACAGGAAGAACACCATCATGTTTGACGACATCGGACGCAACTTCCTCATGAACCCACAGAATGGCCTAAAGGTAGGCCGCTGTAATATCTTTGCGTCTCCTTGTCTCCCGCCTGTTCATCGACGCCTGTGCAAAGTTTCTGACGCTTGTTTTGTATGCATGTGAATATTCGTCAGATCCGACCTTTCATGAAGGCCCATCTGAACCGAGAGAAGGACAGGGAGCTGTACAAATTGGCTCAGTACCTGAAAGAGATCGCCAAGCTTGAAGACTTCGGCGCACTCAACCATAAACACTGGGAGAAGTAGGTGCACATGTGTGAAAACCGTACGAACTTCACTCTCGGCAGTGCGCGATTAAACAAAAGGATGAAGACACACAGGAAACGCAATATGCCCGAGACCCCTCAACAATAAAGGCTCGGCCAGTCTTGGTGATGAATCTAGATTTTGGCAGCGCTAAAGAAGAGTTTAGTCCGCGATTACATACTTACTGTAAAAAAGAAGGAGCTTTAGTTGTTTTTTATCTTAACACTTGACACCAAGTGGAGTACAGCTATGATTTGATGAGTTCTTCCCTAAAAGCCTGGTGGCGGCCTTTTGGTTGAGCTGTAGTCTTTCTGTGTTGTGTTTACCGATGGTAATCTGATCCATGAAAACTTCCAAGAACATGTCCGTATTGTGTACTAAATGTATATTTATGTTTGTGTAGGTACCTTTTTAAGAGGCAGCATCACTGAAGAGGAAACGCATCGTCGACAAAAACCTGGACTGGATGGAAAACGACTCGGGATCCAGTTCTCGCGTACCGGATACACACATACTTACTTAGTGTCACATTAACCCTGCAGTTGCAAACACTCACAAAAGCTCAGGACTTAGATGAGCCTCCCAATTTATATATAAGCATGTTTTTGCCATTCCTTTGTCTGGAACCTTTTTTTTTTTTTCTTTCCCCCCAACTAGTTTTTGTCATTTACTACAGTAAATGACAAGTACTGCCATCCAAGGAAGATGGTAACATATTCCACTGATTTAAAGCCACAAACTCCAGCTCACGGTGGCTCAAGTGTTTAGCATCCATGCTGAAGTCCACAGTTATCTCAATGCTGCCTCAAGAGGTTTGAGATCTTTGTTGTTGCTTGTTTATCCACCAAAAAAAAAAAAGAAATGAGGCATCACTGGCTTTCACTATCAAGCCGCACTATACAAGCAACAACCCAGAGAAATGCAATTTTATCATGTTAACGGTTAGTGACGTCTTCCAGTCTTTCCGGAAGCTGAAATTTGAAACGGTGTATGCAGAAAAGGCTGCGACTAACCATCGCAAAAGCTGATAGGATATAATCTAATTTAGTTACTAGTGTTTTCTTAACCTTTATTGGGCCAGCGGCCATGTTTGGTTACGTTCCCGATTCTTTCTGGAGTTCTAAAACAAATGTTGACAAGTTACTGGATATTGAGATAGGTTAAACTCTGTGCAGGGTTTTTAGAAGTTGTGAGAATTATGAGAATGGATGACACGTCTGCTGCGCACTTCATTTGCACAAACGTCATTGTGGTGCAAATGGAACTAATGCAAAGAAATGCACCTGGAAAGTCGTGTTCAGGCTACCTTTTTGCAAATAACATGAAATACTGTAAGACATCTGTACTCAGTCTATCAAATACAGAAAAACAAACACGCAGCCTTTTACAGATCATCAGGATTATATATTTGTTTGAATTTTGAAACATTTCCAAAATAAAAGATATGAAACATGTTGGATTTTCGTCGACTAAATAAATAGAGCAAATACAGATGGGCTACTATTATGCCCCCCCCCCCCCCCCCCCCCATGTTAAAAAGCCACTTAAGTTAAAGATATCTTGAAAAATTCTGCAAAGCAAGTGTCATTTATTTTGGCGGGGAGGAAAGACGGAATTTGTGTAGCGATGAATTCCACTAAGATCTGAAAAGTGTTTTGAGAGCATTGATAGAAATGTACTGATTGTTCAATCCAGACGGTGTGTACAGTTTGATGTGCAACTACCAGTGCGCGATAATTCTCAGCTTAACATCTATTGATCCGGCCACTTGTTAGAGGTGGACAGCTGCCAATAAATTAATTTTAGATGAAGCAGAGGTTTTGAGAGGAAAACATAACTTGTACTAGGAAGCAGATGACACTCGGCGCGGATATATTTTCATCCATACACTTGATGGTTCACCTTTTCAAGGCAGATGGGCTGTCTGTGTGCATTTGCTGAAAAGTGTGTGTGTGTGTGTGCGCGTGTGTGTGTGTGTGGTTTTTCTGTGCATGTAAATGTTTACATGCTGACTGTGGTTTGTCATTTTTTGAGACATATATTTGGGGTAAAAAAAAAAAAAATGCATGTAACGAATCAGCTCTATTTTTTTATGCAGAACACCTGAAATTCTGTGTTTGCTTTTGGAGCTTGATGGGCTTTGGTCAACCCACATATTAAAAGAGGGAGGAGGATACCAAGGATGCAAAAAAAAAAAAAAAAAAGAAAAGTCAATAACGTGCATTTTATACTTTTTCATAAAAAATTAAAAAAAAGAAAGGCAACATTTATTGTCTACATTTTTTTTTTTAAGTTCTGGATGAAGGACTGAAATCTCCGCTGGTGTGAGGCCCGCGGCCCACCTGATGAGCAAAATTAGCTGAAGCTCTTGGGAACATCAGAGATGGGATTTTTCAGATTTTGTCACGTTATTAAAAGTCCAACTTCATTCCATAATTTGGGATAATGTGTTTTTGAATTGGACTTTTTGTGTTTTCCTTGTCACATCCTTGACACCTTGGCTGTAAATATGACAATAAACCCTTTTTTTTTTTTTGTACCAAATTGTCTATGTTGTCCTTTTTTTTTTTTTTTTTTTTTAAACCCTTGAGGACTTTTAAAACCAGTTTAAAAATATTGTCACGCAGCACATTATTTACCTATGATCACGCGATAACACGGAACTTCACTAACCCCAGAAGAACAACACGATGCGACTTAATACGGTCTTTGTTTTATTTGCGAATGTCGGGTAACATTTTGGCTCCACAGGAAGAGATGCGGTCAGAAATAAGTTACAAAAATTCATCAAGGATATTGTAACTTAATCAAATTAAAGACTCAAATCTAATATGAATAAATACTGTACATTAATTTTACTTTTAAAAACACGAGAACTCAAAACATGACATTTAGAAAAAACGAATGGTTTTCACTCTTTTTCCTCCTTCGTGGCTTCAGTCCTGCGAGCAGTCCACATCTCCTTTGTTCACTCTGCACAAAAAAAAAAAAAAAAAAAAGGAACAAAGTGCCATGGCTTGTGTTATTTAGAAGTGTGTATATAGTTTTTGAATGTACAAATCGCATCTCCAAACCAAAGCCAAAGCGTTACCGTGTGAGGCACTTACACGCATTGACTCCAGTGGCTCCACTGCCCCTCGGTGAATTTGTCCTGAGCGCGCACGCAGAAGACGAACCTCTTGGTTTTGACGTCGACCTCGAACTTGGTTTCATTGGTGATCGCGTACTGCAAGGGAGGAGAGGCGACGCATTAAAAGGCCGAAACGAGTCGAACCAAATTTATTCTCAAGTTGCGGGAAAAAGTGCGCGCGACTAACCCTTATGTGCCCGTCGCTGGTGCACGGGTCTCTGTTGGGAACCACCTTGACCTCGAACTGCAAGGGGTAGAAGGTGCAGGGCTGGGACCAGGAGGGAGGGTAGTTCCAGCTGAACACATTCCCCTCGCTCACTTGCAGGTCGGGGAGCTTTGCTGGTTTCACTGAGAGAGAGAGAGTGTGACGGGTAAGGATGGAGGACACCGTGCAGGACCCTCAGTCTTCACACGGGCTCCCACAGCGCCTACAACTTACCAATGTCTTTCAGATAGAAGGCCTTTGTGTAGGCCTCAAGGCGAGCGACGCTGTGGATGTAAACGGTGAGGGTGACACGGTGCTGCTCCTCATTGTGCGAGCAGTTGGCATCCTGGCAGCGAACGCCTGATCCGTCCGCGTCCAGCTTGCAGGGAATCGTCTCGTTAAAACTGGAAACAAGTCAAACGGGTTGGTAAGACTTTCTTTTTTTTCCTCCCCACCCTCATCAGTTTGTCTCGGTCGTCGGGCAGCTGTGGCCCGGTCGGTTGAGCCGGTCAGGTTTCAATCTGAAGTTTGGTGGATCAACTCTGCCGTCGCCAGTGGAGGTGCCATCAATGGCAAATTGTGCATGTGTGTCGTAAGCAAAAAACATTGTATTGATGACAAGTAGTCTCATTATATCGCATTTATCAATGGCTGAATGAATTCTTCTTGAGTTTAGGCATTTCCACTCATTTGTTTGAGATTTAAATGATGCAGCTGTTTGAAAAAAAAAAAAAAAAAAAAAAGTTGTTTTTTTCTGTTCTCACCGTTCTGCCTTCACCAGAAGCACGGGGGCCCTGGATCGCAACTGACTCCTGGTCCAGGTGCAGTGAAACGAGCCTTCATAGTTGAGTGCTGAGCAATGGATGTGACCTACAGCAAAACGTCACACTGTTTAATTCCCGTGTGGACAGTTGGATTCGAAGGTCTCACCACCGAAACGCCACCCATCCACTTTAGTTATGAAGCAAATGTCTTGCATACCTTTCCTCTTATTTCAATTATTCAGTGACATCTGCCTTTTTCTTCAGGAGTAAACTAATGCCACGTACAATTGAAATGGGATCTTATTCCACAACCTTCTTATTGTTCTCAGTTTTTTCTTTTTTTTTTACTTTCCTTTGTGGCTCTCTTTCCAAACAAGTCATGGTGGTCCTACCTTCTGGGGATTTTCTTTCCAGTATGACGGTCTTGTTGTCTGGTTCCAGCTGGACCAGGATCACAGTGTGGTTGAGGTACTCTCCATCGGGGCCGAGGTGACACGTGTAGTTTCCTCCGTCCATTTGTTCCACCAAAACCTCCACCTGGTTCCCCCGAAGAGGTTGCTCAAGGTCCATGCCTGAGAAAAGAACATTTTCAATAAAACCCTTCAATGTTGACCGAAAGACACTTTATCTCTAAAGATAATTTCCACAGGCTTATGATCTGTAATATGTATTCCAGCACATCATGCTCACCATTTTTCTTCCAGAACACCGGCTGGTTTTTGTAAGCCTCTCCACAGGTCAGAGGAACATAAACCTTGGAGCCGTCAATGGCGGGCACCCGCAGGACCAACACTAAAATCACACGTCAGTGTTAGACACTCTGAGAGGAATAAACAAGTTAAATAAAACCGGAGTGATTATAAGAGCTTACCGTTATCCATCAGAACCTCAATGTTTTCTTGCGGGCTGTCAGAGCTGGCAGAGCACAAGGTGGCACACAGGAGCGCAAGGAATAAAGAACGCATCTGTAAAAAAATGGCAAAAAGTAATTTTAACACAAAGCCCAGAAGGAAATGATTTTAATCAGTCAACAAATGTGAATTAATTCCACATAAACAAAGGAAGGGATTTCTGCTCCATCCACTATGAAAATGGAAATACTCAGGAAAGCCATTCAGAAAAGTCAGTACATTTTGTAACTGGTGCGTCTCATTATTGTTTATTTGATTTGATATAATAATAAAAAAAAATAATAACAGGTGACTTATTATTGACTCCAGTTGGTGCACTTATCCTAAAAAAATATATATAGAAAAAAGATGTACAAGCTACTACAAACTGCAATATCTTTTTGTAAGTAAATTTGAAGCAGGTACATGAAGTGTTTTTATTTTCTAAATACAATTTCATCGTAAGACAACAGAACTTAACGTATATATGTGATCTGAAAGAGGGACTAAAGCCAATTTAGATTTATCTTTGCCCAGAAATAGTGGTTTTATGTTGACTTGATGTCTTGAAGATAATAGTAATATCTTGTGATTAAAACACCATTTTATGGTTAAAATTTTCAATTCCTACATATCTGCACCATGTGTACCTGTGTGTAAATAATGTTTACCAATTATTATAAACAATAGTGTGCTTTATGGTTTTCTTAAGAAGTTAAGCTATACTTTATACACAATAAGTTGAATTATTCTATACTCCCAAAATTTACAAGAACCATAACAGAACAAATGTAAACGCACGTATATTTGTATTAAAGAGGGATATTTTGTCTGTTTTTCTCTCATTTTAAGGATCTTTTATATCTTCTGGTCCACGTTGAGAGTCAGCAACCATAAGTGGGAAACCTTTAAAGTAAATCCTCGCCTATACAGTATATTTACAATGCCTAAGAAACTGTGATCAAACTACAAGAATATTGAAAAAGTTTGCATGTTCTTTCCACTACTTGTTGACATTATTCAGATCCGTCTGATTGTTTTAAATCAAAAATCCCCACATTTCTTTCACTAACCCCTGGAATCAAAATGTAACACACATTTATAAACATACATATATATATATAAAATAAAATAAATAATAAAAGGACTGAATTAAAGAGATCTTACCTTGAATACTGGAGCTGACAGAAAAGATTCCCTTCTGAAAGCTGATCTGATCAGTGTGTGAACTCAGCATGTTGTCTCTGTATTTATGTTGGCCAGAAGCAGAAGACAGAAAAATCCCGTCTTTAAGAGGAAGTGCACTGTCTTTGTGCGTAAAAGACTGGTTGCATGTGTGTGTGATTACCTGAGAAGGAAACCGTGTTGATGACACGCCACCGTGGGCTGGTAAATCAGCTGCAATGAAATCATCCCCATTCATCTCTATCTGAGGGAACAAAAGAGGTGTTCATATTGTACTGTTTCCCATGTGAAATTGGGTGTGTGACTGTACGACCGCCGTGACCGCCGTCGGAGAGAAGGGGAGGAAGTGAGGAAAGCAAAGGAGACAGAAACCTCTGGGAAAAGGAACTGGGACAACACACGACAATGTGCGATTGTGTGTCATAGAAAGCTGAACAGGTATCCTGGAAAATGACCCCAAGTCTTCTCAAGAACAGGAACAAGAAAGCAAAAGAATGAAATGCAAATTTTTTTAAAAAAAACTAAAGAAACAAACAACAACCGCAGTTTTAACTGAAGCGTCACACAAAGGCTCTGCTTTGACAATGTATGGAGGGTTTAAATATTCTTTACAGCTACATGATTTCTGTGTAGGGCTTGCATGTTCTTCCTGTGTCCCCTTATGGGTTTTCTCCTGGTTCATTGATTTCCACCCAATGTCAGAATTATTTTTTATAGGTAAATTGGCTGTAGGTGTGTTGAGGAGTGTGTGTGTGTGTTACTGTCTGTGTTTGCCTTGAGATGGTTCACCCATGAAAGTAGGATAAGTGTGAGATTCATGAAAATAATTGCGTTTCTTACCCTTCAACCTGAAATACAGAAGTTTTCTTTCAATCCACTGAATACATTCAAAGTGAGAGCCTAAAATTGAATCCCATTTTTGTTTGTGTTTCGCGCATAAAAGATAAATTCATCACTTTTGAATACCACCAGCTAACGTGACAAAACTAAAAAAATTAACTAAACTAAACTAAATGCATTTTAAAAAAAGCCACATTTCACATGATGACAAATAGCCCAGCTGAAAATTTGCATTTTCCCTTTACGAATTGTTTGCATGAGTCAAAAACAAAGAAAAATACTCCAAAAATTTTGACGTGAACCTCGTCGAGGTACTGCGTTCAGAAGGATTTCCCCCTCAAAAACCCTCAAATGTCGTTCATCATCTCGTTAGTGCAAGTAATGCAATACCACGCTAACCTTAACCTGGAGACCACATCCACCTGGAACTGACACAAAGCGTGACCTTTAAATGTTCTGTGGCGTCCATGTGGGTCAGCAACACTTTTACTTCCCCCAGAGATCCAACCTGCAGCTCGCTAACCTGCAGGGCGACACTCCTTCCTCTTTGCATCGTTTGTCCGAGAGACGTTTGATTAATTGCGGCGATGCTGAGATTATCCAATACAACGCACACTTTTCTTGAGCCTCAGTGCTCACAGCGGCATCGTGGCGCTTTTCCAAGGTTGTTTTATTTTTTATTTTTTTTTAATGTTCGTGTCAGCTTGCAAGAGCTGATTTAAAGGAAGGAGGTTTGCACTTTACTGTCAGACAAAGCACAGCGTCTATATCCGAGTACCGTGAAAGAGAAAGTCTTTCGGGAAGGCCTTCAGATAAGACTCTATGAGCTCTGTACTGCGGGGTTACTTCATTTGTGCGCACAGACTGGAAAAGGCGCGTCTCGGGTATAAAGGAATTTGTCCACCTGCAGCAATTGACAAGAAAGGCTTTTTATGGGACACATTTCCTGACACTTTGTTGCCGGTTATTATTTCCAGGAAATATGTTCAACACCGAAACGCCCAATTGGATAAAAACAAACACCGTGCTGGCATTTGCATATAAACACAAGCTAATAAAACATGTTGATTATGCAGCTTTAGATAAGCTCATAAGCCCACAGTTAATGTACTCCGACATCAAAATTATTATGAAATGAAACGGTCCATAAAACTTTCTCTGGGAACAATTTGTCTTACCACGTTGTCGTTTGAACTAAGTTTGTGTGAAATTATTAGTTGTAAAAGAATTAAAAACAGCCTCAGTGTTGACTTTTTTCTTTTCTTTTTTTTTATCATCGACTACAATCTTTCATTCAAATGGTACATCAAGCCTCCTTCCACCTGGAAAACTCAACAAATATAAGTTTCTCCTCTTCGACTCATCATCCAAAGACCTCCTCCAGAAGTTACGGATCTGATCTGTGTGTTTGCTTTTGATACAGTTGATAACATTTTTACCGTGGAGCTTTTTTTTGCTTCATGAGAAGTACTCCACAAACCAAAAATAGTGACTTTCTCTTTGAAGTTCTTACTGGTGAACTATGTACCGAGTAGACACAAACAATTCTTGTAATTTACTTTCGATGGATGATAGCGACACAAACCTATTCTGTATTGTAAATTAATCTGCCAGTAACATTGATGCTTGGCTGTAAGAAGTCTTGAACAAATTCCTATTGTATTCAATAGGTGGAAGGTGTAGTTTTGTAATTGTACATGTTTTTTTTTTTTTTTATCTGTCTGAGAAAAATATGTCCGGCATACCACACATGGAAAACATTTTGTTCCAAATTTCATTCAAAATATGAAAGCAAGCAGAGAACAAGGAATATAAACAATGACCAATTTTAATTAAAAACGTTCTATTTTTTAATCAAAATATGCAACTGTGTTTCTGATGTCCATCCTTTTGCCACATGAATGAATAAATATGGTTGTGCCATGATCATAGATCAACATCTCCAAACACACACACACACACACACACACACACACACACACACACACACACACACACACACACACACACACACACACACACACACACACACACACACACACACACACACACACACACACACACACATTTATTCACACACGCTCACGCACATAAACGGACTACTTACTGTTTATTACATGATTAATCTGATTGTTCAGTGAAGCAGAGTGAAATAAAGTATCTTAACTGAGCAGCAGCTTGGTCAAACATCCAGCCAACATCTGTTTGCTTGGTACCAAACCAAATGTTTACCGACTCAAAATGCTGATTTGATTCACATGGAGTCACAGAAATGCATGAACCCGATGAATTGTCATGATTTTTAAACTGCCCGACGTGAAACCGAGTGGTATGGAGATGTATATATAGATATATTATATATAACCCTGTAGCCTCATGAACAGGATTCCTACTGTTGAGCTTCGCCAGAGGGCAGAACTTGAATGGAAAGTGGAACACAGAAACATTCAAACATCAGTGTTGCTAAGAAAACCCTTTAAACCATCTGACAAAGTCTCATCTTGTTGTTTGGTTTCCATAGGAACAGTTAAAAAGACTTCAAAAAGGTCAAAATTTTCAACGTGTAAAACCAAAAAGGACGAGTCTTTCTCGAGTCAAGAGTCCCTGCGCTCCGGCAGACGGCCAGTCGCTCCCCACAGGAAGGAAAGCCTTTTCTCAGCGAGGAGAGGAGAGGAGAGGAGAGGAGAGGAGAGGAGAGGGGAGGAGCTTTCTCTTTTTTTCCTTGTTATCCTTGTTTTCTCCGGGTTGCCAGATTGGGAGGAGTTAATTCTCCACCGGCGTGGGCTCCTGTGGGAGTGCAGCCACCCCCTCCAGCGCCCCGGGCCCGGGCGCCTCCGGTGTGTGTCCTGGTGTGACCGGGGGCTCTGGCGGCGGGCGCTGGCTGAGGATGACCTGCACTACATAGTCCCTGGAGATATTGAGTTGGTCCAAGCGCAGCCGGTCCGTCAGCGGCCGACCTGAGAAAAACCAGCGCTGGGTTGCGGAGGGCACGCCCTCCTGACTCTGCAGGCGGCGCTTCATCATGCCCACCGTGTCCGTGGAGCGGACCGCCAGCCGGAGGTCGCGGCCCGTGGATAGCCGCAGGCGGAGCTGGCACTCTCCTCCTGAGCCGGGGTCGCCGGCGCTGCCCGTGGACGGGTCCGCGGCCGCGGAGTCCGGGTCGGAGCCGTCGGGCTCATCGGACCGCTCCTCGATCATGTTGACTGGGGGAGAGAGGCAGTAGACTGGCAGCTGGTATCGATTCCCCAGTTCATCGTAACATTCGGTCAAAGCTCCTGGAAGACAAGAACGATTGAAGACGTAAGCGTGTGTTTGTCCCGTGAGACTGAAGAAACTCCACAAAGACAGGAGACATTGCACTTTTTGCTTTTTCCAGTTCATTCAATAAGTACTTAAGTACTCAAGCATGTGTTATACTGACTGCTGTATTGAGATTTAATTTTATACATCAACAAGAAACCCTTCCAGATACGTTTTGGATGAAATTGTATTGTGTCAATAATGAATCTTTTATAAGCTTGTCCTCTCTCTTGTCTTTTTATTTTAAATACTTTTGAAATACATAAATAAAATGATTTTCCCTCTGGTCTACTAGTTTTTAAGACTTGCTTTAATGAGTTGATGTGGTGAAACGGAGAACTTTAAATAAGCTCTTTGGACTCTCTCCCTCTCCTCCACATATGATATTCTTACTGACAGCAATGTTTACACTTTAAAATCATTTATTATAATGTATTAAGACAATAATACACCTTTTTTTTTTTGGTTTGTTTATGGCTATGTAGGCCACTCTGACTTTATAGTCATTCTATTTGGTATTTGCCATTTCCTTTAAATGTTCAATGGAAAACGATTATCTGAGATAAAAGCATCAGAACATACAAGTTTAATCTTCTTTCTGCTCCCTTTTATTAAGGAATTTGAAAACCTTTGTTCTTGAACATTAATTTCATTCAATGTAAAGACTAATTGGTAAAATGCCACTACTAGATTTGCTCAATTTATATTTTGTTATTCCACTATTGTGACGTGATTGGCATTGGTTGCTCCAAATACATTATAATAGCGACTTCAGGAGTACTTAGATAATCATCCACTGTAATTACTGTGACTATTCTAAACTCTTAATGTGATGTGGCATCATAAAGCTCATGCACACATACTGGAAGCTATAAACCTTCAATGTCGGCTTACGACTTACAGTAACCCGCACACCAATAAAAGACTAATTGTACGCAGCGTTGTGTAGCGTACACTGGATAAATCATTAGCTGTGCACTTCCAAAAGCAAAGCTGGCAACAACTAAAGACAAGATGAGCAATCTCTCATCTTTCCTGGTTTTACTGATCCTACAATGCTGCCACATTTACATAAACTTGGCTTTTGTTCCCCCCCCCCCCGTTGCAGTCATGATGAAGTGAAAGTTTGACACATCGTTTCCAGTGACTTTTTCTTGGTGTTTCACTGCTCCAACATGAAATGGAGAAATGAGAATCCGACTCAGAAAGCTCGTCGTGCGAAAGTGGCAGAAAAGGGAATGTGGTGGAAAACGGTTACGGCACCACGAACGGACTGTGATTCAGACAGTGAGAGTGAAGCGCTGGTGGAAACGGCAGCGGGGGGGAAAGAAGTGTGTAGAAAGGTCACAAGCAGAAACTTGACACATTATTTTTCTTTTTAAGGGGACCCCCCCCCCACACACACACACACCCCCCAGGGGTCCTCGGAGGGTTTTCAGACGGTCACGTTCGCTGCACCGTAAAGTAATTCCACCAATCTTTCTCTCACCTGAAATCATCTCCACAAAAGCAAAAACTCCACCTCTCCCTTATTCTTTCTCACTGCCGATGTTTTGAAAGGTCACCTCGCTGCCCCTGTGTGGCTTTTTTGTTTTTGTTTTTGAATTTTTCTATGACTTAAACTGAAGTCACTTGAGAAGCGAGCAGCAGCTCTCGTGGTAACAGAGATGAGTCAGCAGGAGCTCACAGGATGCTGATCGCTGCTTCGGTAAAAGACTGCTGCCGCGGGTCAAGGTGACGGCATCGAACCGCGACGCTGGGACCCGGGGATCGTTCACTGCACTAAATGGAATAAGAAAGAGTCAAACATATCAAAGATCGTGGGATGGATGTTTCAACTGAGGGGTATCAGACACACGACCCCCAAACGCAGACGTTCCCATCAGCCTTTGGGATGAAGTCACGACGAGTACTAATCGCAAAGAAAAGCTCAACTTTGAGACGATGCCGCAGTCGGATAAGCGAGCGACACTGTGAGGAGCAGCGTATGAAAACGGGCCTGTTGAAGGAGACGGAAGTATCTTAAACAACTTTGGAGAGAAATCGTGTGGTAGAGACTTTAGATCTGGAAACTTTCATCATGTTGAAATCTCACTTGATGTTTTTTAATTCCCAACTTTATTTGTTTTGCGAAATGATATTCAATGAAGTGTAGACTTTTTTTTTTTTAATTTATTCATATCTCTATGTATTAAAACCAAGGAAAACACGTGGAGTTGTCATTATTTAAAGGTTATTATGGTATCATTTTACTCATTCAGCGCCACTCAAGTTTAAAATTGGCCTGTGAGTGACTTCTCAACAAGGATTGACATTGTCCCTCTAACTTCTTTGGAAGATATCAAAGAACTTTTAGAGAGAGTGGAAGTGGTCAGTTTCACAAAAGGTCAACGTAAACACAAGATAAATGTCAAACAGAGAGAGGTTTTCCTCTTAATTTGTGGATTGTCATTCAACTGTGGGCTTTACGTCTCCCTCGCTTGTTCCTCTCCAGCCGGCTCCACCTCGGTGTTGATCTTTCAGCTGCAGAATGTTAATGGTTTCCAGGTGGCGCTAATGTTTTTGTGTTGGAAAAACAACAACAAAAAAAAAAAAAACCCCAACAAGAGCTCAGTTTTGGAAATCATCCCTGCAAGCAGAGCTGGGCCTCGCATTAAAGAGACTCATTTCTACCATGAATGTTATTGTTTTCTTGAAAGACGTACTGCTGCAGACCTGACAAAAAACATCTGATACGGATGGATCCTTTTCTTTAAGTTTCACAAGCCGATACTTGGTGACAATGACTTTCATCTGGAGACGTGGAAATGAGCTCATTTGATGGATGAATGACAGCAGAAAGGACTCCACTGGTGAAGCGGGATATTTAATGACTTGTCTGAGTGACTTAACACTTCATCACGCTGGGGCCGACTGATGTCCGCCTCCGTGTGCACCGCAAACCGAAATACAAACATTCTTTTAAGTACAGCAAGGCCACAACAAAAAAACCGCTGTCTGGATGTCTGGAGGACGTCTTTTAAAGTCTCCTCATCATACAACAGCATAACAATCAATGATTCTTTTGTTGCTTCTATTCTGCACCATTACAATAATTAGAAATATTTGTGGTTCTTCTGCATATTTTTCCATCTCTTGAGTGTAAAAGGGAGCAGCCCACTATCATCATATAGTTAAATAAATAACAATTGCAGTGATGCAGCTTGTAAAACACAAAAAAATAGCACATATGCAATTTATTTTCTGTAAAATATCCACAATGTAAGATGCTATAAAGTCTGAAATGGCAATATCATATCAATTTCTCATGTCCAACTTTAAGGTCCTTTGTTGGTCTCATGATAATATCACAATAGCATTTATGACTGACTTGTCCAAGGTTAACTCATAAAGTGCTAGAACAACTTTAATTACTGTATATTTACTTCAGGGGTGAATTCCTTTTATTAGTGCCTTGGCATCTATGAGCAAACACATTGACTCAGTAAACAGAGATATCAAACAACGTAGAATTACTCTGTTCAGTAATGTTAGCTTCACCACTGTGAACACATGAACATGTGAGATTCCCACTGTGTCTGAATGAACTCTTACAAAGTCACAACCAAGACTGCCCAGTCCTGTTGAAGTGGGAGAGTTGAGGAGTTTTTTTTCTGTTTGATGTTCTACAGGCCGACATCGATTGCAGGGTGTTCTAGATAAACACTCACAGGAATTTCATCTCATCTCCTCCAAAATGACTAAACAGACCCGACAGTCAACCACACACACACACACACACACACACACACACACACACACACACACACACACACACACACACACACACACACACACACACACACACACACACACACACACACACACACACACACACACACACACACACACACACACACACACACACACACACACACACACACACACACACACACAACAGATAAGCACACAAGCTCGACCTATTATCACATGTGAGTCAGGCCTTTCTGTTTAGAAGTTGCATGCGTGTGGGTATTTGAGGTTAATGGACTTGAAATGTGTGATTTTTCTGTTTGTTCACAGTCAAACAACTAAAACAATCAACTGACAATCATATGACCTTTCGGTCTAAAAGTCGAACTGGAGGCAGCTCGGGCGCTGTGAGGTGGCGTGGGGAGAAGGTTGGAGCGATCTGGTTGCTCCGTCGGCTGCACACTGCTGGATGAATGAAACTGTGATGTCAGGTTTGGGGAATCCACAGCTGCAGCCCGGCGGGGTCTGACCTCGCCAAATATGCAGCGGGACAAGACACAGACGAAGCCGAAAAGGCTGTTAATGGTAAAAACCCATCCGGGCATAGCTTCTCCATATGATTAGGAACATTCGACTGAGTCCCGTTGTTTCGTCAATGTAAATTCATTCTGTCCACCTCTGCAGGGGAGTCCGCATAAGTTGGAGAAATGCGATTAGCAGCAAATGTGCTTCCTGTGACATTATTCGGGGGTTTTAAAACATATTGAAGCTGTGCTTCGCAAGCGGATTTCAAGATAGTCGGCTTTTTCGATATAATTATTAGTCAGGTGATGAGATTGGACTTTTGCACAGAAAAACAGGAAGTCGAGGGACGTCGGAACAGCAGAAACTGAGACCAGCTATCAAGACAAAACCCGCCACCGTCCAGCGCCCAAAACGAAAACACAGAAGAAAGGAAAAAAAAAAAAAGACCTTTCCTCTCCTCAGTTGAGGTAATATGAGACTCTCGTGTTATAAGAAATAGGAATAATAAAGTATGACGCACATCCTGAGTTGACGAGCCTGCTCAAGCCGCTGATAATTACCATGTGGAGCTGTCCTTCCTGAACCTGAGCCACGTCAATTTAATAGATTTGTTCTACGTGAACACTCTCATGTGTGATTTTGAAATATTATGTTAGTGATTACTTCATTAAGTCTGGCTGTCAGTCGATTAAAAACGCGCCTCCTTCCATCTATTATCCATCGATCCGTTCTCCAGCGTGTACTTCTAGTCTGAAATCTGACATGAGCTCATTGAGATTCACTTAGAGCTCCTTTAAATCCTGTCAACTGAGGACTGAATTATACACATACTTGAAACCAGATCCATATTCACTCAAATGTCAATTACAGCAGGAGATAGAAGAAAAAACACACATAACCCCCCCCCCCCCCCACAGAAGTCACTCAACAGACTACAATTAATTGCGATGCGGCGCAAACTTGGCTTCCTGTTTATGAAGCCGCTATATCAGATGACACTTGAAACTAAAAGACACTTCCTGAGGAAGCTTCACTACATCATGTAGCCTCTCAGTTCCAGCCGGGTTAATGTAAGGCCATAATACTTGATACCGAGGGGGCCGTGTGGTGGAGGCCGCTATCTGATGGCAGGAAAGTCGGACATGACATGTGAAAGGCATCTATCCATATTTGCTTTTCTTATTGTGGTTGTATGAGCTCTTTATCTCTGGATCAGCTGCTTCCTCAAGGGCTTAGAAACTCAAGGGCTATTCTCAAACTTCCACAGAAATCAGGTAGCAAATTTCAAGTGAAAATAGAAATATTTATAGGTTATTAGAAAATCACAACAAAGGGCTCCTCCTTTGTCCTATGATGGACTGTTGAGCTGTCGCTCAGTGTCAGCTGAGACAGGCTTCAGCCCCAGAAGGATGGAAGGTTGGAAAATTCAGGCACAGCGGAAATGGACCCATGTTGCAACCTGATTCTAGTTTTATTCCCGAGAAAACATAGGAAGACAAAGAGGACATTTAGGAATTTTTGACTTTTTGAAAAAAAATAAATTCAAAATTCAAAATGGCCGGGTTTGATCAGTAAGCCACTTCACAGAAATCTAAAGATTAACAAAGGACCACATATAGATGCCATACCCATCCTGTACCAACTGCAAACTAATTTCCCAAAAAAGAGTCAATTGTTTGTTTGAAAGGCGACCGGAGGAGGAAGGTCTAACAGCAGTTGTAGATGAACTATGTCAAATTCATGCGTGATGATAAAATGTGTTGCTTGTTTCCAATTTAAAAAAAATAAACAATCAGCACAAATGATGGTCATAGATTCTTGTGAAAGAAATATTCAGCCACAATTTGTTCATGCGGGTTACATACCAACGCCCTCACAATGATCAAAGTTTCCCTCCCCTGATCTGCAGCTACTACTGTGGAAATGTGTCCTACCATGTGGCAGTGTGATGCTGGCCCCGTCGAGGATGGCCTGAGCCAGCAGGTGGTCACTGCTTTCAAAGGCGCTGGCCGCGGCCCGCAGCGCATCCCAGATCTCCTTCCGGCCCTCGAACGCTGGCGCCGTGTCCCAAAACTCATCTCTCTTGCTGCGCAGCTGGCCTTCAGTCATGGGGTAGTCACTTTTCCATTTAGGCCTCTCTCTTTTCAGGGGCTGGTTACGCCCCAGAGCCACTGTGGGGGAGGGAGGGAAGGAGGGGTGTGGAGAGATAAGAAAGAGGTAGGTGAGAAAGGAGAACCAGAGAGGAAAGATATGCTCATATTATAAAAAAAAAAAAAAAAAGAATAGTGGGGAGAGTGGAAAGGGATAAAGAGGGAAGAAGGAGACAGAGGCATTACAGAGAAAAAGGAAATCAAAGGCGAATGGGGATGTGAGGAAAATTTTGAATTGTTGGATGTAAGATCAAAGATGACAAAGACAGAAAATGAGAAGCACGGGGAAAAGGAACACAGTATACTAATAGTTAGAACTTACCGAAAACAAACTCAACAACGTTTACACAACTAAGCTCATTTGGCAGGTTTAACATGGGTACAAAAATGACACCATGCCACACACAGAACTGGGGCTGGAAGTGCAACGTTACTAAACTTAGTTAAAAGGTTCGGGTCCCAGCATCTAACAGAGCTCCATCTGCAGCAGAGCGGCTGATGAATAACACCATCTGGAGCCCCACCGAAGGGGACGGCAGGTACAGGACAGAGAGTACACACGCATGTGTTTGAGGACGCGACTCAGACAAGGAGAGAGAGAGAGAGAGAGAGAGAGAGAGAGAGAGAGAGCGAGACGAGCGATCAAGGTGTTGAGTTACACCTGCTGCTTTTGCACACGTACGCTGTTGATCACATGTCACAGTCAGATCACGCTGCCCCGCATAAAGGTTGTTTGTAGTAAAAAAAAAAGAGGTGACGGTCAAAGTTTTAAACACTTGCGTTGACTTTTTATTAACTGGGTATAAACATAATGTCACGATGTGTCAGTATACCACGAGACTTCTCTTAGTGGGAATACGTGTGTCATCTCCAAGAAATCAGGGCAGGAATTGAGTTGAGCTCATTTGAGGCAACTGAGGGAAAATTAGTGGACGTACTGGGGAAAAAAAACAAAAACAAAAGGCACAATCCTCTGTGGGAAACACCTGCTTGAAAACCTGTGTGTGTTATTGCATTATGGCCACCACGTCTGCTTGACTGTGCAAACACACTTCTACAATAGCTTACTCCTCGAGCTCATCGATGTGCCTACCACTCACTGACATATCGTTAAATTCTTGGCTATCCTTCAGAAATCCTAAGAATTCCCACTGGATTGGATGTGGGTCAGCAAGTGTAACAATTCTACACTACCCTGATATCTGCTTCTGTAAAAACAAATGAATTCAGACAATGTGTGAAGTGGTGCACGTTTGTTTGCACTACAACATATCATCATTGACTATTTAATCTTCTTTTTTTTTTTTTTTTAACCAATTCTGTGTGACCTACTCAGGTGGGATGTCTGCGGAGATAATCCAAGTCAACTGGGCAGATGTAAAAATAAAGCAGGGGACCATAAAGGGACATTATCTCAGCATCCTTAGATGCACAGTCTCCACTTCTTTGCTTGTCTCGATCTCCAGGTCTGTAATTAAAGTAACTCACTGGCCCGAATCTTCCGAGTAGGAAAAGTTGTCTGCGACGCCACATGCTGATTCAAATCCATACAAAAGCGACTCCATATGAACACATGCATCCCAGTTAAGCTCCATTTCTGGTGCAAATTAGGTTGTTGTGTTGTGTTGTGATCGCAACATTGCTTTATGCGAAATAGACAAACACTTAATTATATGAATTTAAAGGCCTTTGTGCTGTTGGATATGTATTCCCAAGTAACAGTGTTCTTTCTCTTTTGAGACCTAGTTTTAATGAGATGCAACAGAGCTTTGTTACTTGCCTGAAATACTGCAAATTCGTCACTAATGCAATATTAACATTTGCAATACACACATATCATGAAAGACTGACTCGACTGCAATAACCTGTGTTTCCATGCACATGTTCATGTCAACAGATCTGGCCAATCAGATGTAGACCTAATGCACCAGGTTGTGCCTAATTATATCAACATGACCTGGTGGTGAAGAATTCAAAAGCACAGAAATTAAGGAAAACCAATGGAGTCAACAACTGCTCAGGCTCGGAAATGCTGCTACTGAGTAACTGCAGATATGTGATTAGAAAATGAATAAATCCAGACAATTCTGACTGTTCTGATGAAATGCTGAGGTGATCAGGCGTAATAAGAGCTGATGTCAAAACAATCTGGTGCTTTGAGGCCCCACTTGATTCATGTATTGCACCCCAGTCATGCTTTTGCAACATGATGCCAAACTTGCACATACCATGCAGCCACATTTCAGACTGGCTTCAACCTGTCAAACAGTTTCAATATCACTAAAAAACATTTGTATTTAATTGGCATGCACCAAGTCACACTGAGTGCACTCTGCTCCTGCTGTCTGGGCCCAGAACCTTTGTCACTGCATGCTCTGCTGTTTATTGCTCAATAAATACAGTCAAGATAATCCCTGCACTGTTTACACTGTGTTGTGATTATTCCTCCCCCCACCCCCCCCCACCCCAGGCCTTGCTCTCAAAAACAAAATCAAAGCTACACTTTTATTTTATTTTTTTTAATGTGTGAGGGAGCAAAAAGAAAGAAATAAATAAATAAATAAAAAGCAAGAAAAGCACATTTGCTTTACGACAAATCCAACAGCAAGTCCTGTCACATCCTCCTGCACTTTCCCCCAAAAACACCTCAGGAAACGTGCCAACGAAACGAAAAGACTTAACAATAGCCCCGGGCTCAGCATGCAGGGATGGGGCCGGAGTTCTGTTCAAGCGGGGGGGGGGGGGGGGGGGGGGGGTTGGTTGAGAGCTCGAGGTGCCCCCCTCCTGCATGCCGCTGCCGAGCCTCTGACCCACATCGGCTCTGCAGAGAGCTAGCAGGCTAACTAGCCGCATTTCGGGCTGGCTAGCTCCGTCAACAGCGCAGAACAAAGGGAGGCAGCGTCGCTCCGCGAATATCTGCCACTTCGCGAAGAGAGCAGCGGGAGAGCCCGTCGTCTCCCCCGCGCTGAGGCCGCGCTGGGCGCGGGCTGGGAGGCGCCAAGGAGCCCGTCTGAAGGCTCCGTCTGGCTCGGGTATACAGGGAAAGGGAAGCGGAGGACCTCCACAGCCAGGACAACATGCAGGAAGCCCCCCCATCTCTCTCTCCCTCTCCCTCCCTCTCTAAAGCCGAGGTGTGTGGATGTCGACCGGTGAGTTACCTCCAGTGCCGTCCGAGTTCTCGTTCAAGCTGCCCGAGGAGTCGTGGTGGCTCCCGACACAGCCACCCATGGATGTTTCAGCGGAGCAAGCCCGGGCTAGGTAGCTCACCCCCCGGCCCGCAGCTAGAGCTAGAGCTAGAGCTACATCCACTACCTCTCTCTCTCTCTCTCTCTCTCTCCCTCTCCCTCTCCCTCTCCCTCTCCCTCTCTCTCTCTCTCTCTCTCTCTCTCCCCCTCCCCCTCCCTTCCCTCAGCGTTGAACGGTCTCAGCAGGAATAATCTTCATCTCTGGAAGCAGGGAGACGCACGCGGAGGTTCCACACATCATCTTTACAAGGTGACCCAAAGAGAACAGACAACAAAGACAAGTTAAAGGAAAAAAAAAAAAAAAGCTGTCTTCTTCAGAGTCTCCTGACTATGATGATGATGATGTATTTTGACACGTGTGCTGTCATGTTTGGTGAGAAGCTGTTTGCTGTCCTGATGAAGACACATCAGAAACCCTCGTGTCCTTGAACGCCTCACTGTCACTGACTCATGTCGGCCAGCGGGACAGGTCATCTATCCTCATGTCTCACGCGCTGCAGTCGAAGCTACTCTCGGCTGATGGAGAAGTGACAACAAAATACACCATTTCTAATGCACTTGAAAATAAATCGGTTCTATTCTGTCCTGCATTCATTTTTTTTTCCAACATTAAACGTGTTTCGTAAACGATGTCAAGTTTTAGAATGAAGTGCGTTTATTACTACTTTTAGGTAAGACAAATAGTGCCATAATAACCTTTGAATTTAAACTTTTAAAATCTTCCTTTGTCGTGGCGCAGAGTATATGTGATGAAAATGTCAATATTTGTGCAAAACTGCTCAATTACTGAGGAAAATTATTACAAATCCCAACATGAAGCCAGTTTTAATGAAACCTTCTGGTGCAAAATACAGTGAAATGTCCCAAAAAAGATTTCTTGTAAAACAAACTCAAGCTGACAGCCTGGCTTTGAGGCCAGTTTGAAAGCAGCCAGCTATCTTTCATGGCAGCATCTCCGATATCCCATCTCAGATCTCAGGGTTGTGTCGGTTACTCTTAAGAAATGTGATAACAAAATAGATGTTTTCTTTGACATTCTTTGAAAGCGGGCCGGTGTGGAGCCTCTTGCGGGCCGGTTTTGGCCCATGGGCCTTAAGTTTCATACCCCTGGATTATACCTTGAAGCTGTTGCTGACTAATCAAAATACGGTATACATTGCAATGTCTTAAGGCGTTCCATTCAACCTGTCGAAGCAAGAATGAATTTTTTGATCCATATGGAAGAGAAGTGAAACTAAGGTATTTACTGACTCTATTCTATTCTGTTCTATTCAATTTTTTTTAAGTCTTCCATTCAGCCGTCCTGAATTTGCTTCCTACTTTGGTCTAAATAATAATAATTGGTGTATTCGCTATAGTTTTGGGAGGGTAACAGTTGGCAAAATATGATTCATTCTCCTAATTTAATGTTTGAATCAAAAATATGATGCTTTATAATTATGTTTCTGACCATGATAGGTCCACTCCAAACCAGCCAGCGCTGATACAGATAATAAAAATGGATAATATACTGTTCGCTGTTGGTGACTATAAGTGGAATTGTTGTGTTTTTCTCTGTAAAAGTGGTTTGAAATGACTGTGTTGTATTTGATGCCATATAAGTGAGAGTGAATATCTGAAAAAGCCAATATTTCTGCTTTATAAGCCTTTCCATTAAACACACATCGTAGCAGTTCCCCCTTTTGAATAAATACCAAACTCTCCTATAAACACACTGCTTGAGAAACAACGATTTTATGTTTGGATCAGAGAAATGTGACATTGGTGCCTCGAGGCAAACTATGTTGATTAAAGTTGCCTCTTCTCTTCACCACAAGAATAAAGTTCTGCATGGTTTCTATCTTTAGGACTGTCCCTAAGAGACTTGGGTGTAATTTGACACACAGAAACAGACACACACACACACACACACACACACACACACACACACACACACACACACACACACACACACACACACACACACACACACACACACACACACACACACACACACGCAATAGGATAGTGTGGGTAATTTTACAACAATGCTGTCTGGAATTTCAGATATTTCTCATCACTGGAAACTGAAAGGAGACGTTCATGCAGGAGAGCGCTTCCATGGAAACTCTCCTTTGGAAATCTGTGTGACGTGAATGACGTAACGTGACGTAAGAAGTTACTGAAAATATGCTTGACATGCAGCTGCATACTCCGTGATCAAGGTCACAGCAGAAAACCCAGCACCAGTGCACTGCTTTCTTCGTGTCGGCCTCCCCTCATGATCCAGTGAGTGACTTATCGCCTCCACTGACGGATTCCATTGAAAAGGGTGATGTGGGGTGTTGAGCGGACGTTGTTACTAACCAGCCAGCGAGTTTAGATTGAGCTCACTCCACAATCCCATACTGTTCTCAACATGCAGCCAGAAGAAGGGCAAACACGAACTCGAACCATATAAAAACCTGCAGATGGTTCCACGTTAAAGCTCAGGGTTAGAGCTGTGGCGTTGTGGAAGCCTCAGTGAGCTGAGAAATATTACCCTCTCTCATGGCTCAAGGCAAGAGTAGGCAAACATGAAATGAAAGCGTGATAAGGATGCTTTCAAGAGTCACAGTGACCTCTAGTGACTTTGCTTCGTGCAACAACGTCATTAAACGGCTTATAATGCACATGTTTCTCTATAATAGGTGGTATAGTTTGAGAGCAGGAAGACTTCAGACATTTGTTGTCAGCTGAAAGACACTCGGGGTGATGTATGAATAATTGGTAGACTAAGACAACAGCATTATGCTGCTCAAACTTGTCGGAGTTGGTATAAAACACATACGTGGTGTTGCTTTGATTAGACATACATTTGGAACACTGGCAGCTTAAAATGTTAGTTTTGTTTTTGTTACATGCAACCTGCTTCAGTAAACATTTCCATGTGACGCAGGCTCTGTACGTGGCGAGACACTGAGCTTGTTCACATGATTCTTGTTCTTACAGGGGCTCTAATGTCTTCTGCCTGTGTGGTCAACCTGCTCCTGCTTGGTAATGAGAAGGCTTCGAGGTCGGACGTGGGGGTCAAGAGGTGTCTTTAAATTGTCCATTAGTTTCTGAAGGACCAGTGATCTTCATCTTAACAAGGATAAAGCAGGAGAGAAGATGAATGGATTTGTATAGTCATTCAAATGGTTGAATTGACATGCATATTTTTCACGCTGTGACTGATACTCCTCTGAAAGTCTTCTCTCTGCCTGCGTGATCAGCGCTCAGCCAGTAGATGGCGCTGGAGAGATTGAAGTGCACACTGCTCGCCTTCTTACAGAGAGGCGACACTGGTGGTTTATGTACCTGTGCATATCCCAGGTGTGTGTCTGTGTGTGTGTGGGGTGCGTGTGTGCGTGTGGTGTGTGTGTGTGTGAGGACATGGTTTTTGTTTTGTGTTTCAGTGCATGGTGAAGGTTGCTGGGTCAGGAGCTTCCAGGGTTCTCAAGGATTGGGGGACTTTATTTTCCATTTGCTGACACACAAGGGTGTACAAGGGCATTCACATAATGGGAAAAGAATTTCTTGAGGGCAGCCCAGAATGTATCCAAAGACTGCAAGAGATAAAAAAAATATATATATATATAAGATTCACATAATAAGAAGGATCCAAAACGTAGGCCCTGCTATTGTAACATTTTACAATGAGCATATTGCTGCCTTTAATGCCGGAGGTTTCTCATTAGACGGGGATTTGGTGGAAGCTATGTGGGGAAGTCAGGAATTGGGGGTGAAGGGCAGGCAAGCGAGTTCAATAGGATGGGCTTGTGTGTGGAGGAGGGATAGAGAATTATGGGGAAACGGGAGCTGAATGGAAAAAGAGCATGTTTCCTGGGTCCGTGGCAGTGGGGATGGGGGTTTATGTGAAGTTCTGTGTTAAGAGTATATATATGTGTGTGTGTGTGTGGGTGGTGGAGGGGTTGGCGGGGGGTGCTGTCAGCATGTTATTACAGTGTCAGTGGAGTTTTGATGCGGGGAGGGGGGGGGGGGGGGGGGGGGGGGGGGGGGGGGGGGGGTGGGGGGGGGGGGGGGGGGGGGGGGGGGGGGGGCTGGACAGGGTAATTCAATCCAGGCTGGATATCTTTCTGAAGCAGCCTGGGAGCCGTGTGTGGTGGTGAAAACAGCTTCCTTTTTGTTGTAGAGACGCTCCCTGTGGAACATCTCTCTTTAAAGGAAGAGTGCTCAGATCGGTCTCAACGATTTTAAAGATTTTGTCTAATGAAGAC